>NC_059214.1:27273149-27573149 GCF_020615455.1 Coregonus clupeaformis | reverse complement strand
ATCACACTGGTAGACCAGGAGAGAGGAAGGGTGAGTAGATAGAGGTAGACATCACACTGGTAGACCAGGAGAGAGGAAGGGTGAGTAGGTAGAGGTAGACATCACACTGGTAGACCAGGAAAGAGGAAGGGTGAGCAGGTAGAGGTAGACATCACACTGGTAGACCAGGAGAGAGGAAGGGTGAGTAGATAGAGATAGACATCACACTGGTAGACCAGGAGAGAGGAAGGGTGAGTAGGTAGAGGTAGACATCACACTGGTAGACCAGGAGAGAGGAAGGGTGAGTAGATAGAGGTAGACATCACACTGGTAGACCAGGAGAGAGGAAGGGTGAGCAGGTAGAGGTAGACGCCACACTGGTAGACCAGGAGAGAGGAAGGGTGAGTAGGTAGAGGTAGAAATCACACTGGTAGACCAGGAGAGAGGAAGGGTGAGTAGATAAGAGGTAGACATCACACTGGTAGACCAGGAGAGAGGAAGGGTGAGTAGGTAGAGGTAGACGCCACACTGGTAGACCAGGAGAGAGGAAGGGTGAGTAGGTAGAGGTAGACGCCACACTGGTAGACCAGGAGAGAGGAAGGGTGAGTAGGTAGAGGTAGACGCCACACTGGTAGACCAGGAGAGAGGAAGGGTGAGTAGGTAGAGGTAGACGCCACACTGGTAGACCAGGAGAGAGGAAGGGTGAGTAGGTAGAGATAGACATCACACTGGTAGACCAGGAGAGAGGAAGGTTGAGTAGATAGAGGTAGACGCCACACTGGTAGACCAGGAGAGAGGAAGGGTGAGTAGGTAGAGGTAGACATCACACTGGTAGACCAGGAGAGAGGAAGGGTGAGTAGATAGAGGTAGACATCACACTGGTAGACCAGGAGAGAGGAAGGGTGAGTAGGTAGAGGTAGACGCCACACTGGTAGACCAGGAGAGAGGCGAGGAGAGGAGAGACACTCAGGAGTCAATGAATGGTGTAAGAAGGGGAAGAAAGGGGGCGAAAGGGAGGAGAGGAAAGGTGAGGCTTCATTAGTGGGCCAGGCAGAGGGGAGAAAGAGCAATAGAGGAAAAGGGGGTAGGAGGCTAGAGAAGAAGAGTCAGACTCAGTAGGAGGAGACAGAAGAAGAAATGGGGTGAGAGGTAAGGTTGGAGGTAGAGGTATACAGGCCAAGCACAGGAGAGGTGATAGACTCAGAGACTCAGAAGGCAGTGAGCAGTGTAATTATTCCTTGCGTCAGGGAGAGGGTGAAATTACAATGTGCTGCATGCTTCATGCCACACAGTGCTCTCTTCTGACAGTGTGTGTGTGTCTGAGGTGTGTGTGTGTGGGGGGGTTGGGGGCTTTACCGGAGCCTCTCTAGCAAGCGAGGGAAAAAACGAGGGAGGGATGAAGGGAGGAGTGGAGAGGCGAAGAGAGTGCTCTGCTCATCAGCGTAATCACAGCTAGTTGCAGACATACAGGCAGATAGACACCCCACCACACACTTTAGTTACACACCATCTTTTCTTTCCATTCCCTCAGCCGCCCCTAAAAATACACACATCCTCTTGAGGCAAAGCCCAATTTTCTGTACAGGCTCTTCCTCCAGAGTCTAGAGCTGGATCAAGCAGCCTCAGAGGAGACGGAGTGAGAATTAAAATCTCATCTCATTTCTAGTCATAAGCCTCCCAGTTAGGGGGATTCACAGACAAACAGACAAACCAGAACAGAGGGGGTTCTGAATCCAATCAATCTGTTCTTTATTGGATTGGGACATGCCAGGTGCTGACCAACTGTTTTATTATAAATGAGAAGGAAGTGGGGAGCCTGGGGAGTATTGAGGATGTAGAAGTCCCTAAAGAACACAGGCAATACTCTCTCTCTCTCTCTCTCTCACTCTCTCTCTCTCTCTCTCTCTCTCTCTCTCTCTCTCTCTCTCTCAATTCAATTCAAAGGTTTTTATTGGCATGAGAAACATATGTTTACGTTGCCAAAGCAAATAGAATAGACAATAAACAAAAGGGAAATATAGAAAGGAAAACAGACATTTTAAAATAATATAGACATTTCAAATGTTATATTATTGGCTATGTACAGTGTTTTAACAATGTGCAAGTAGTTGAAGTATGAAAGGGAAAATAAATAAATAGGTTGTATTTACAATTCTTTGATATATTGAAGAGGGTGGGGCTGAATCTGCATCCCTGTCTCACCCCACGGCCCTGAGGAAAAAAATCTGTGTTTATTGCCAATTTTATCTGCACACTTGTTGTTTGTGTACATTGATTTTATAATGTCATATGCTTTCCCCCCATCACCGCTTTCCATCAATTTCTATAACAGACCCTCATGCCGAATTGAGTCAAAAGCTTTTTTGAAATCAACAAAGCGTGAGAAGACTTTGCTTATGTTTTGTTTTGTTTGTTTGTCAATAAGGGTTTGCAGGGTGTATATGTGGTATTTCGTACGGTATTTTGGTAAGAAGCCAATTTTACATTTGCTCAGGACATTGTTTTCACTGAGGAAATGTTGGAGTCTGCTGTTGATGATACTGCAGAGGATTTTTCTGAGATTGCTGCTGACGCATATTCCACGGTAATTATTGGGTTCAAATTTGTCTCCACTTTTGTGGATTGGGGTGATCAGGCCTTGGTTCCAAATATTAGGGAAGATACCAGAGCTGATGTAAAGAGTTTAAGAATAGCCCATTTGAATTTGTGGTCTGTATATTTTATCCTTTCGTTTGTATACCATCAACACCACATGTCTTTTAGCATTGGAGGGTTTGTATTTTATCCTGTAGCTTATCTCTCTCTCACTCTCTCTCTCTCGCTCTTTCTCTCTCGCTTGCTCTCTCTCTCTCTCTCTAGCTCTCTTGTACTCTCTCTCTCTCTCTCCTCCTGTTCACCATGGTCAGTCATGTGGCTGTGTGTGAGTTACACCCCTCAATCAGACTGTGTGAAGATTGAACAATCTGTTTGTTGGATTGACACCTACACACATCACGCATCCTAAACATGCATATTATACTGTATCCACTGTATATTAGCTCATTCAAATGCCACCTCTGACAGCAACCGGGCCATATGTGTGTGTGGTTTGTATGTGTGTGTGTGTGTGTCTGACAGTCATGGGGAAGCAGTAGTGTTAATAAACGCTAATGCCTGTTTCCAGCTTCTCTCTCTGTGGTAATTATCTAGGACCCAGCAGGAGGTCTGGTGAAGCAGTACCACATACACACACACACATACATACACACACACACACACACACACACACACACACACACACACACACACACACACACACACACACACACACCTTCATTTACATGGCTGTATGCATAAGTTAGCTAACTGAACTGGAAAACTCAGTCCTCCATTAAACAGTGCCATTCAGAGCCAGGTTAGGGAGGTAATGGTAGATTTGTCATGATAGCTTATCAGAAATGGATTACATGATTTTACATTACATGTGATTATTCACGGCAAAGCTATGGGTCTTTCCTCTTCATGCTGGCATGTTAACAGTAAGTTTAGCCTAGAGACAATGATTGAACTGTGCGATAAAGATATGGAGAAAGCAAACTATAGGATAAGATTAATGTGACAGTGGATGAAGCTACAGCTGACAAGAGAATGTTGGTTAACACTTTATTTTGATAGTCCATCTACAGATGCTCCACTAACTATCAATCGACTATCATTAACATGTCACTGCATGTCTGTGGACTTGCAGCAGGGAAGCATCTGTAGATATCACCAAATATTGTGCTATTTGGTAAACTAGTCCATCTCTTCAACCATTTCACCCATTCCTATTTGCTGCCGCCAGCAACTACCCATAGTTGTTTTTTTTATGAGTGTTCTGAAATGGAATTATGAGTTCTGTTATTGCTTCTGATGCTGTTTCCATTCCTGCTGACCGCCTGCGTTCTCCTATAATCTCATTCTCTTAAAAGGTAGTGCTGGCCCCCGGGGCACTTACCGTCATGGCTGTTTGCAGGTTAATATCTCCACTCTCCGCTCTGCATCCACGCTGTCCGTCTGTGTGTGTGTGTGTGAGTGTGTGTGTGTGTTTGATATCACTGAGAATGAATGTTACCTTAGGGAAAGCAGCACTGACAGCCATGCTGTGTTGTTCTCACAGCCTCACTGCTTCTCTAGTCATGAGCAATGCTCCTCTACATTATAACGCTACAGGGGAGGAGGCATGCTACTGGTTATCACACCTGGGTTCAAATAGTATTTAACATCTTTCAAAACTGTCATTGAGCGTTTGTTTGAGCCTGAATATAATGCCAGATGGGCGGAGTTTGCACTTTGGGAATTATTCCATTGGTTCCGTTTTGTCCAGGCATGCTCAATCATTTTTTAAATATTTGAAATGCTGTTTGAACCCAGCTATGTCTGCTGTTAATGTGTTCAGTGTTGGGACTGAGGCTAACACGTGTCTGTGATAATAACAACTCACAACAGGGAGACTGTTTGGGTGGCCGTACCATGTAGTATTTCTGAGCACCAAGTCAAAGTAGAATGAATGATGAATTCATGGTCTCTATTGATGTTGTTCCGCTCATTGAGTGCATTAGTCTCATGTCTTTACCGTATCAAGATTGATCATGTGTCCTGGCAATTTACAAATGGAGGAATGAATGCAGTGTACATTTTATAGGATGACTGTGACTAATGAATGTATCTCACAGCATTACTTTATTATCAACATGACTGGACACATTCATTCATCAGTATAAACTAGCATGACATTAACAATCATCCCCTTCGGCTGCATGGACTCTAATGCTCTCTCTGACTTCGTCTCCTCTTCCCCTCTCTCCTTCCTCTTCTTCTTCTTCTTCTTCTCTTCTCCTCCCCTTGTCCCCTGTCCTCTCCTCTCTTCCTCTCCACTCCTCCTCTTCTCTTCCTCAGAGCCCCATTTCATCTCAGCCTACGATGTGGGTCTCTTCACATTCTTCTTCCTGCGTGAGAACGCTGTGGAACACGACTG
Organism: Coregonus clupeaformis; assembly: GCF_020615455.1. NCBI lineage: Eukaryota > Metazoa > Chordata > Actinopteri > Salmoniformes > Salmonidae > Coregonus > Coregonus clupeaformis. Next base: position 27,568,174 of record NC_059214.1, on the reverse strand, counting down.
TGGGAAGACCGTCTACTCCCGGGTGGCCCGCGTCTGTAAGAACGACATCGGAGGGCGGTTCCTACTGGAGGACACCTGGACCACCTTCATGAAGGCCAGGCTGAACTGCTCGCGCTCCGGAGAGATCCCCTTCTACTATAATGAGCTGCAGAGCACCTTCTATCTGCCTGAACAAGACCTAATCTACGGAATATTCACCACCAACGTGTGAGTGATGAGTGATAGTCTTCTTATGCAAGACACACACACACACTCAGGAAAACACAGACACACACACTAATGTACAGGTGCAGTACACACGCACGCACCCTCACCCTCTCCCACCCACCCCCACGCAAACTCGATTACTGCAATTTCCAGGCCTAATGATTATCATCATTCAGCATCCACTTCTTGAGAAACACTTAGCCTGAGTTGAGCGAGTGATGCAGAGTAAGGCAGAGAGCCTTTTTTATTACACATTCTACCTGCACTAATGAGAAGCCTGATGGTTAGAGGAAGGAATCTGTGTTGCTTCCCAAATGGTACCCTATTCCCTACATAGTTCACTACTTTTCCTTTTCCTATAGTGCACTACCCTATGGGCCCTGATCAAAAGTAGTACACTACGTAGGGAATAGGGTGCTATTCGGGACACATCCTGTGTGTTGCTGTACTGTGTGAGCTGTGCCCTGACTCATAAGCGTGGGTTACACAGACCATTGTTTAAGGAATGCAGTATCATCCACTTCACTAGAGGGAGAAATGAGTGTGAGCAGAACAGAAGACTCATCCACAATGTGGATATTGCCCTTTTGTGGAAAATAAAGAACATGAATGATGTCCATAGGTGAAGAGGAAGCGAGAGAGATTTGCCCTTTTCTGAAAAAAAGAAATTCTCACTGTGATGCTTTCACAGACTGAGGTTTTGGAATGTGAAGTTGAGTCAGTGTGGTACAGTACAGTTGTTGGTATTCAGATGTGTTCCATGCTCTGCTCTGCTGTGCTCTGCTCTCTCTCAGGGGAGAGGAATTCTCCCCCTCGCCTTCTGCTGCTCTCACCTGTAAAGTTCTGACTCCCAGGAGGTAGTAGGCTCCTCTCCATCACTACCAGAGCTGAGGCTATCATTACTTCTCAGTACAGGACATATGTGCGTGGACGTGCGTGTGCGCATGTGTGTGTGTGTGTGTGTGTATCCCTCCCTCTTTCCCATTCCAATCTTTTGTATCGGTCCCTCTCTCGCTCTCCCAATCCCCAGTTCTGAATAGTGTGATATCGTAATGCAATCACAGGAAGCACTGTCTCCATCTGTCTGTGTTAAATTGAACATTGTCAAAGAACTCCCAGGAGTTTGAACAGAGAGAGAGAGAGAGAGAGAGAGAGAGAGAGAGAGAGAGAGAGAGAGAGAGAGAGAGAGAGAGAGAGAGAGAGAGAGAGAGAGAGAGAGAGAGAGAGAGAGAGAGAGAGAGAGAGAGAGAGAGAGAGAGAGAGAGAGAGAGAGAGAGAGAGAGAGACAGAGACAGAGACAGAGACAGAGACAGAGACAGAGACAGAGACAGAGACAGAGACAGAGACAGAGAGAGCTTATTGGCATCTCCCTCCCTCCGTCCTTCCCTCTGTCAGGGCTGCTGAGTGGGGCTTCACAGCATCTGTGTGTTCTCACATTGAAATGGGACTGTCACTGGCTAATGTTGATAATCCCGAGGTGATTTCATTGCAATGGCTTTCTCCATTTTTTGTATGTGTTCTGAATGAGCAGCTGGATGCTGCTGCAGGTGTGTATCATAGAATAAGCTGATTGGCTCACACAGTGATCTGATTTGACATGTCTCCTCGGTACCTGGTAACCATGGTGTCCTGGTATGGTGTAATGTGTGTGTGCAGCCATCTGAAGGGTAATCCATATTTTTGCCGGATTTTGCCATATTTTTTTCTAAATTAACTTTTTCCATCACCTCAACATAATAACATCAAATGCACCTTGAAATGAGCTTTATGCCCCCTGGAGCATGTTGGGTAAGAATCAAATAGATATACTATTACTATGATTATTCGCTTTACTTTTACAAATTATTCTTTCAGCAAAACATACTACTTCCAGGCACCTTTTTTTTAGCATGTGCACAAGACAGTAATCTTTTGTACTGTATTGTAACATTGCTGCTGCTGTTTTATAGCTACCTGACTAAGTCTCCACTCCTGAAAGTGATTGTTTCAGACTATAGCATTGAAGCTCAGATACTGCATTGTTATGCAGTAAAAATATATATGGATAATCCTAGCCTTCCTTCATTTTTTGCTCCCTCCCTCCCTCCCTGCCTGCCTGCCTGCCTGCATGTTGTACGGGACAGGGGATGCTGAGTGTGCTTTTTGTTTCTGTTGCGATGCAGGTATTCACTGCATTTTTACCTTAACTGCATCCCAAATTCAATAGGGCTCTGGTCAAAAGTAGTTCACTATATGGGGAATAGGGTACCATATGGAACACACTCTTTGTCCTTTTTCTGTGTTATTTTTCAACTGAGGGGAGGTGCACAGACTGCATTAGCTCCATATACCCTGCTGAGACTGTAGCCTGCCAACGATAGGCAGAGCACATCTGTTACTGTGTGTTTGTGTGTGTTTGCGTGTGTGTGTGTTTGTGTGTGTGTGCACTTGTGTGTATTTGTGTGTGTTTGTAGAAAGTATTTTGGGATGCAGGTGTCTCTATGCCACACATACAGTGTATATACAGTACCAGTCAAAAGTTTGGACACACCTACTCATTCAAGGGTTTTTCTTTATATTTACTATTTTCTACATTGTAGAATAATAGTGAAGACATCAAAACTATGAAATAACACATATGGAATCATGTAGTTAGATTCGTCAAATAGCCCTTACACAGCCTGGAGGTGTGTTTTGGTTCATTATCCTGTTGAAAAACAGACGATAGTCCCACTAAGCGCAAACCAGATGGGATGGCGTATCGCTGTAGAATGCTGTGGTAGCCATGTTGGTTAAGTGTGCCTTGAATTCTAAATAAATCACCGACAGTGTCACCAGCAAAGCACAACCACACTATCACACCTCCTCCTCCATGCTTCATGGTGGGAACCACACATGAGGAGATAATCCGTTCACCTACTCTGCGTCTCACAAAGACACAGCGGTTGGAACCAAAAATCTCAAATTTGGACCGGTCTAATGTCCATTGCTCATGTTTCTTATTGGTGTCCTTTAGTAGTGGGTTCTTTGCAGAAATTCGACCATGAAGCCTTGATTCACGCAGTCTCCTCTGAACAGTTGATGTTGAGAAGTGTCTGTTACTTGAACTCTGTGAAGCATTTATTTGGGGTGAAATCAACTCCAATTAACTTCTCCTCTGCAGCAGAGGTACCTCTGGGTCTTCCTTTCCTGTGGCGGTCCTCATGAGAGCCAATTTCATCATAGCGCTTGATGGTTTTTGTGACTGCACTTGAAGAAACTTTCAAAGTTCTTGAAATTGTCCAGATTGACTGACCTTCATGTCTTAAAGTTTCTCTTTGCTTATTTGAGCTGTTCTTGCCATAATATGGACTTGGTCTTTTACCAAATAGGGCTATCTTCTGTATACCACCCATACCTTGTCACCACACAACTGATTGGCTCAAACACATTAAGAAGGAAAGGAATTCCACAAATTAACTTTTAATTGAAATGCATTCCAGGTGAGTACCTCATGAAGCTGGTTGAGAGAATGCCAAGATTGTGCAAAGCTGTCATCAAGGCAAAGGGTGGCTACTTTGAAGAATCTCAAATATAAAACACTTTTTGGGGTTACTACATGATTCCATGTGTGGTATTTCATAGTTTTGATTTCTTCACTATTATTCTACAGTGTAGAACATACTGTATTTAAAATGAAGAAAAACCCTTGAATGAGTAGGTGTGTCCAAACCTTTGACGGGTACTGTATATACAGTGGGGAAAAAATGTATTTTGTCAGCCACCAATTGTGCAAGTTCTCCCACTTAAAAAGATGAGAGAGGCCTGTAATTTTCATCATAGGTACACGTCAACTATGACAGACAAAATGAGAATTTTTTTCCCAGAAAATCACATTGTAGGATTTTTAATGAATTTATTTGCAAATTATGGTGGAAAATAAGTATTTGGTCAATAACAAAAGTTTCTCAATACTTTGTTATATACCCTTTGTTGGCAATGACACAGGTCAAACGTTTTCTGTAAGTCTTCACAAGGTTTTCACACACTGTTGCTGGTATTTTGGCCCATTCCTCCATGCAGATCTCCTCTAGAGCAGTGATGTTTTGGGGCTGTCGCTGGGCAACACAGACTTTCAACTCCTTCCAAAGATTTTCTATGGGGTTGAGATCTGGAGACTGGCTAGGCCACTCCAGGACCTTGAAATGCTTCTTACGAAGCCACTTCTTCGTTGCCCGGGCGGTGTGTTTGGGATCATTGTCATGCTGAAAGACCCAGCCACGTTTCATCTTCAATGCCCTTGCTGATGGAAGGAGGTTTTCACTCAAAATCTCACGATACATGGCCCCATTCATTCTTTCCTTTACACGGATCAGTCGTCCTGGTCCCTTTGCAGAAAAAACAGCCCCAAAGCATGATGTTTCCACCCCCATGCTTCACAGTAGGTATGGTGTTCTTTGGATGCAACTCAGGATTCTTTGTCCTCCAAACACGACGAGTTGAGTTTTTACCAAAAAGTTATATTTTGGTTTCATCTGACCATGTGACATTCTCCCAATCCTCTTCTGGATCATCCAAATGCACTCTAGCAAACTTCAGACAGGCCTGGACATGTACTGGCTTAAGCAGGGGGACACGTCTGGCACTGCAGGATTTGAGTCCCTGGCGGCGTAGTGTGTTACTGATGGTAGGCTTTGTTACTTTGGTCCCAGCTCTCTGCAGGTCATTCACTAGGTCCCCCCGTGTGGTTCTGGGATTTTTGCTCACCGTTCTTGTGATCATTTTGACCCTACGGGGTGAGATCTTGCGTGGAGCCCCAGATCGAGGGAGATTATCAGTGGTCTTGTATGTCTTCCATTTCCTAATAATTGCTCCCACAGTTGATTTCTTCAAACCAAGCTGCTTACCTATTGCAGATTCAGTCTTCCCAGCCTGGTGCAGGTCTACAATTTTGTTTCTGGTGTCCTTTGACAGCTCTTTGGTCTTGGCCATAGTGGAGTTTGGAGTGTGACTGTTTGAGGTTGTGGACAGGTGTCTTTTATACTGATAACAAGTTCAAACAGGTGCCATTAATACAGGTAACGAGTGGAGGACAGAGGAGCCTCTTAAAGAAGAAGCTACAGGTCTGTGAGAGCCAGAAATCTTGCTTGTTTGTAGGTGACCAAATACTTATTTTCCACCATAATTTGCAAATAAATTCATTAAAAATCCTACAATGTGATTTTCTGGAAAAAAAAATCTCAATTTGTCTGTCATAGTTGACGTGTACCTATGATGAAAATTACAGGCCTCTCTCATCTTTTTAAGTGGGAGAACTTGCGCAATTGGTGGCTGACTAAATACTTTTTTCCCCCACTGTATATTAAGTGCCTTTGAATGGGGAATTTAAGTTTTTAAGTATCACGAATGGTCCACCACCCAAAGCATTGGAGTCAACATCGGCCAGCATCTCAATATTGGTGTAACTCAATATTAGGAAGGTGTTCCTAATGTTTGGTATACTCAGTGTTTGGTACAGTGGCTTGCGAAAGTATTCACCCCCCTTGGCATTTTTCCTATTTTGTTGCCTTACAACTTGGAATTAAAATGGATTTTTGGGGGGTTTGTATCATTTGATTTACACAACATGCCTACCACTTTGAAGATCCTAAATATTTTTTATTGTGAAACAAACAAGAAATAAGAAAAGAAAACAGAAAACTTGAGCTTGCTTGGTGGTGCCTCTTGCTTAGTGGTGTTGCAGACTCTGGGGCCTTTCAGAACAGGTGTATATCTACTGAGATCATGTGACAGATCATGTGACAATTAGATTGCACACAGGTGGACTTTATTTAACTGACTTTATTTAACTAATTATGTGACTTCTGAAGGTAATTGGTTGCACCAGATCTTATTTTGTGTATGTCCATTACATGAAATCCAAATAAAAATCAATTTAAATGACAGGTTGTAATGCAACAAAATAGGAAAAATGGCAAGGAGGATGAATACTTTTGCAAGTGCCTTCGGAAAGTAATCAGCCCCCTTGACTTTTTCCACATTCTGTTAGGTTTCAGCCTTATTCTAAAATTGATTAAATAGTTTTTTCCCCTCATCAATCTACACACAATACCCCATAATGACAAAGCAAAAACATGTTTGTAGAAATTTTTGCAAATGTATTACAAATATAACACTGAAATATCAAATTTACATAAGTATTCAGACCCTTTACTCAGTACTTTGTTGAAGCACCTTTGGCAGCGGTTACAGCCTCAAGTCTTCTTGGGTATGACGCTACAAGCTTGGCACACCTGTATTTGGGGATTTTCTCCCATTTTCACCGAAGGGATGGTGCCAGGTTTCCTCCAGACGTGACGCATAGCATTCAGGCCCAAGAGTTCAATCTTGATATCATCAGAACAGAGAATCTTGTTTCTCATGGTCTGAGAATCTTTAGGTGCCTTTTGGCAAACACTGTGCCTTTTACTGAGGAGTGGCTTCCATCTGTCCACTCTACCATAAAGGCCTAATTGGTGGAGTGCTGCAGAGATGGCTGTCCTTCTGGAAGGTTCCTCCATCTCCACAGAGGAACTCTAGAGCTCTGTCAGAGTGACCATTGGGTTCTTGGTCACCTTCCTGACCAATGCTGCATAATCATGTCTTGGAGCTCTACGGACAATTCCTTCGACCTCATGGCTTGGTTTTTGCACTGTCAACTGTGGGACCTTATATAGACAGGTGTGTGCCTTTCCAAATCATGTCCAATCAATTGAATTTCCCACAGGTGGACTCCAATCAAGTTGTAGAAACATCTCAAGGATGATCAATGGAAACAGAATGCACCTGAGCTCAATTCCGAGTCTCATAGTAAAGGGTCTGAATACTTATGCAAATAAGGTATTTCTGTTTTTTATGTTTAATAAATGTGCTAACATTTCTAAAAACCTGTTTTCGCTTTGTGATTATGGGGTATTGTATGTAGATTGATGAGGAAATTGTTTTATTTAATACATTTTAGAATAAGGCTGTAACGTAACAAAATGTGGAAAAAGTCAAGGGGTCTGAATACTTTCCGAAGGCACTATGGGCCATCTGGTGTGATGATGAGTACCATCCATGCTAGTCTGCTCTCTATGATTCATCATCATAGAAGCCTTCACCACTGAGCTCCACTGAGCATTTGCGGAAGCAGGCCATGGCTGTGTCCTAAATGGTACCCTATTACCTATATAGTGTAACACGTTTGACTAGACCGTATGGGCCTTGATCAAAAATAGTGCACTGTACAGGGAATAGGATGCCATTTGGGACGAAACAGTGTCACTGAGCTGTACTGAGCATGTACAGAAAAAGCACGTACTCCAGTGGGTGTTGTTGAAGTCACCAGCTCTGGTTGGGCTCTTTTGCCTTTTTCTCCCATAACACTTTGCAGCCATAGGGGAACGGTACAGTGACACAACAGAAACTGCAGTGTCATCCTGTACGACTGGTTGGCTGGTGTGGTCATGGACATCAGCCTTTTACTCCCATAACACTGGCCATAGGGGAACACCAGCCAGCCATAGAGGAACAGTACAATGACACCACAGAAAGGCCCATGTCATCTGTACCGACTGGCCGTCTGGCTTATGTAAGAACATGAAGGGCACAGTGGATTATATCTCCTCTGTATTCCTAGGCTTCATCCCAAATGGCTCCCTATCCCCTTTTTAGTTCACTACTTTTGACCAAGGCCCAAGTCAAAAGCTCTACTCTGCTCTCTACTCGGCTGCTGATAGCCCTTTAGAGTGAGAGGAGCAGAAGAGGGGCTCATCCTCCCTAAGCACTGCTTTCTGCCACTCTTTTTTTTCAGTGTTCTCATCCCTCTCTTTCTCCCCTATGTTTATTAGAATTTGGTTTATTATCTATTTCATTTGCTTTGGCAATGTAAACATATGTTTCCCATGCCAATGAAGCCCTTTGAATTGAATTGAGAGAGATTTCACTCAGTAGCCCTGTCAGTCTTATGGGATATGGAGACCCATTAATATAGATGAAGAAATTAGCCCCTCTCACAGAGAGAGATAGTCTGGAGGAATTGTGAATGGACTGTGTGGGAAAGAAAGGAAGGGGAGGTTTTAAAATAGCCTAAATCTTTATGAACGGTTTAGACGTTAACAGTAACAACGGCTTCATTTGTAACTGTAACCACAGCCGTGGTCACAACATAACACTGCAGACTGCAGGCCCTGGGACACCACAGTGTCAGGGAGGTAGGGAGAGGGTGTGTTTAGCTCTGTGGCTGCAGCCTGGTTAGTGGTTGTTGCAGCTAATTGTCTGTGGTTTCCTAAATTTGAGTTAGGTTGCTGGCTGCTCACCGCAGGAAGCACACTCACTCACTGACGCAGTCTCACACTCTCTGCAGAAACATTGAGCAGAGAGAGGGCAAACAAGCTACACACACACACACACACACACACACACACACACACACTCACACTCACACACACACTCACTCTGCAGAAACAGGGCTATTCAATAGCTGCTGTTCAATGTGCTGCAGGCTGTTTCCCATCTCCTTTGTTTGTATTGAGCTCATTTTGAAGCATCGCCCACCCTCAGGGTTCCTCTGACAGTGTTAATGTATTTCTACAGAGCTCAATCGGATCTCCACGATGGTTGCTAGATACAAACCTCTAAAGTGTATGGACAATACACGTATATAAGGCATGTATGACATATAGTGTTCATACTGTACACTGCAAGAACATAACATAGCAAGACCATAACAGATATAGAAAAGTATAAAAGAAGAACATAACAAATGTCAAACCATACAGTGATTCCATAGGGCCCTATTGTGCCGTGCTCCTCACCATCCCCGTGCTACAGTATACCAGCCCATTTATGAGTGTGCTGGTGTTCCAAACAAAAGAAAGCATGGAGTTTATTGTACAGTAATGTCTGTTCAGTGCAGAGCAGTGTGTGTGTGTGTGCGTGTGCTTGGGGGGGAGTGTATCTGTGTGTTTTTGTGTGTGTATCCTAATTCACTTTAGCAGTCTCATGACGATTGTGAAGCACAGACACAGCTTCCAGCAGAAACCGACATGGACTGTGTCTTTAATGCACCTGTAAAATATGGGACTGTTAGACAGTGTGGTGCACATAATGGATAAATTTGAGCTCTCAGTTAGAGAGAGTATGGGCATCACTTTGTTCACTATTTTTTTGTTTTATATTTCACCCCCTTTTTCTCCGAAACATGACCCGCCAAACCGCGCTTCTTAACACCTGCCCACTTAACCCGGAAGCACCGTTCAACTGACGATCGAAGTCAGCCTGCAGGTGCCCGGCCCACCACAAGGAGTCGCTAGAGCGCCATGAGCCAAGTAAAGCTACCCCCGGCCAAACCCTCCCCTAACCCGGACGACGCTGGGCCAATTGTACGCCGCCCTATGGGACTCCCGGTCACGGCCGGTTCTGACACAGCCTGGGATTGAACCCGGGTCTGTAGTGACGCCTCAAGCACTGCGATGCAGTACCTTAGACCGCTGCGCCATTCGGGAGGCCCATTCACTAGGTTTTTAACACTGTCTCTCTCTCTGTCCCTCTTCTTTCCTCTCCCCCCCTCTCTTATTCTCTCTTTCCCATCTCTCTCTCTCTTTCTCTCCCCCCCTCTCCTCTCCCTCTCTTTCTCTGTCCTACAGGAATAGTATAGCAGCGTCTGCAGTGTGTGCGTTTAACCTCAGCGCCATCACTCAGGCCTTCAACGGGCCCTTCCGTTCCCAGGAGAACCCCCGCTCTAACTGGCTGCCCACCCCCAACCCCATCCCCAACTTCCAGGTACTGCCCACCCCCAACCCCACCCCCAACTTCCAGGTACTGCTCACCCTAACCCCACCCCCAACTTTCAGATACTGCCTATCCCCAACTTCCAAGTACTGCCCACCCCCAACCCCACCCCCAACTTTCAGGTACTGCCCACCCCCAACCCCATCCCCAACCCCATCCCCAACTTCCAGGTAATGTCCACCCCCAACTTTCAGGTACTGCCCAACCCCTTCCCCAACTTCTAGGTACTGCCCACCCCCAACCCCTTCCCCAACTTCCAGGTACTGCCCACCCCAACCCCTTCCCCAACTTCCAGGTACTGCCCACCCCCAACCCCACCCTCATCTTTCAGGTACTGCCGAACCCCTTTCCCAACTTCCAGGTACTGCCCACCCTCAACTCCATCACCAACTTCCAGGTTAGTGCTAGTCTGGAGCAAAATCCTGCTCACCCTGTGTGTCCCCAGAACCAGGACTAAAGGACTCTGCATCTAGGAGGCATTGCATATAAGAACCAGGGATTATGCAACCCAAAGCCCACATCATTTAATTTTTAGCAATGCAACCGTAGCTTTATGAATCAATTAATGTCATCCGGCATTTCAAGAGCATTTGTTACTGTAGTTCGGCAAACAACAATCATTGTAGTATTGTAGGTGTGAATAAGCGTGATTACTGAAGGATAAAATGACAATGAAATGTGTGGTTATTTTATTTTTCTCTCTCTCTCTCCCTCTCCCTCTCTGTCTCTCTCTCTCTCTCTCTCTCTCTTACTTTTTATTTCTCTCTCTCTCTCTCTCTCTCTCTCTCTCTCTCTCTCTCTCTCTCTCTCTCTCTCTCTCTCTCTCTCTCTCTCCCTCCCTCCCCTGTCTCTTTCCCCCTTTCTCCCTTCCCTTCCCTTCCCAACCCCCTCCCCTCCTCAGTGTGGTACCATAGATGATGACGGCGGTCCTAACGATGGTCTGACGGAGCGCAGCCTCCAGGATGCCCAGCGGCTGTACCTGATGAATGACGTGGTGCAGCCCGTCTCTGTGGACCCCTTGGTCATGCAGGATGACGTGCGCTTCTCAAGGCTGGTGGTGGACATCGTACAGGGTCATGACACACTCTACCATGTCATGTACATCGGCACAGGTCAGTCGAGTTCAAAGGTCAAAGGTCAGGGCTCAAGGTCAATAGGTTAGACCCAAACAATACATCGATCAACCAATTAATTAATCAATCAAATGTACTTATAAAGAAAAGGGCACATTAGCTAGGTAAATCTCCCTGGAAGGAAGAAACCTAGAGAGGAACCCGACACCCTTCACTAGCTGTCCAGCCAAAGGACGTTCTATTGACATATTATAGAGCCCTGAGTTTTTCCTAGACACATGACCTGACTAGGAAAACCTCTTGGCTCTAGGCTGTATACAGTACAAACCAATAACTTCTCATCATCATCTTCTTCCTCATCCTCTCTCCTCCAATCAGAGTACGGCACCATCCTGAAGGCCCTGGCGACCACCAATAAGAGCCTTCAAGGGTGTTACCTGGAGGAGATCCAGCTCCTCCCCGCTGGGGTGTGGGAGCCAATCCTGAGCCTGCAGATCCTTCAAAGTGATAGGTCACTGTTCGTAGGACTCAACAACAGAGTTCTGAAGATCCCTCTGGAGAGATGCTCCAACTACAAGACTGAGATGTGAGTTTCTTAAATTTTTCTGTTTTGTACAAGTACAAAAAAAGCCAACCTGGCCAACAAACCTAACCTTATGGAAGAGTACAGGTTAGCAAAAGCTGCAACTACAAGACTGAGACGTGAGTTTCTCAGACGGGGAGATTTATTCCACATTCTGCATGTCACCCCAGGGTTGTGGTCAGTGGTGTAGTGGATGGTAAACGCAAGTCAACGCAGTTTACCCACCTTTTGCGGAAAAGGGCATTGAAAGTATAGGAAGCGTTACTTTTTTCACCGCTACCGGCAATCAGAGTTTGCCCACCTATTTTTTGACCACTACATCACCATAGAAATGTACCGAGTGTTGTTTATTGCTTACTAATAGTCACTTGCCATGAGTATAAAGTGCTGGAATTATACCAGCCTGAGTAACTGACTGTGTAGTCCTACATAATATATTCATTATTCAATGATACACTCTATCAAAACAGTAACACATTTAATTTTTTGCGGTGTTGCTTTTAATTAACGAAGCAGTGCTTCTAAAAAGAGTGAGAACAGAGAAAGGAAGGAAGCCTTACTTTAGCTTTTACTGTCTCTCTGATTCAGGCTCATTTAGGGGGAGATGTGTGGCTCAGACTCTGCCCTACCTGACTCCTGACAGTTCAATATGAGTCTCTGAGTGTGAGCTCTGCTCGATGCACTGGCTGTCATCTCCAGAATAAGCTGCCTGACGGCTGCCTCTGTTATTCATCTAAACCTCCCTCTCTCCCTCTCTCCCTGCTCTCTGTTTGTCAGGCCTTATGCATTTCATCAATGCTTTCAATCAACTCTCTAGAGCTGCATCCATGCTTTGTCAGCTCGCTGTGCAATATACGCGTGTGGGTGTGCATGAAGGGCAACCTACTGTATAGGAGATTGTTGTGTATGGGGGAGTGTGTGTGTGTGTGTGTGTGTGTGTGTGTGTGTGTGTGTGTGTGTGTGTGTGTGAGGGGGGTGTTGGTGGGTGGGTGGGGGGGTTCATGCATATGATGAATCAGCTCGCTCCTTTCTCCATCACGTCACCAGCGGTAACACACAGACGCACACACACACACACACACACACACTCCTCTCCGTCGGGTACAGTGGTGAATACTGAACAAGGTGTGGGTGAGGAGATGTGAGAGCAGAGCAGAGCAGAGCGGAAGCCTCGGTAGCCAGGCCTATTTAAAACACAGTGGGGTGGAATAATCACACTCGGCTTCAAGGGCACACCAGGGGAACACTGTCCTTAATCCTGCCTGCTGCCTTATAGCTGCCAGCCTCAGTAGCAGACACAGTTCATAGTCAGTACACAGCCTCAGTGGCACAGACAGTCAGTTGTCAGGGGACACAGAGAGAGAAAACCATGCAGGACTGCAAATATACATGACAGGTGACGGGCTGTCAATCACTGTGATTTATTGTGATATCTAAGGTCGGCTCAGAACATGGAGGAAAGTGTGAAGGGCCTATTATTCTTTAGTTTAGGTTTTCAGGAAATCTTATTCAAATAAATGTTCATGCAGAATGCATACATTTCACAGCCGTAGATACAGACACAAACAGGATTTACACAGAGATTGACATGGTTCTATTTTCTGCATATTGTTTGTCATTGCACTCCCAGGCTATTCTGTCTCAGCCCTCTGCCTCTGTGTTATTAAATCAGTCTGCAGGATACAGTCCCAGGACAACAACACTCTACCGGAAGCCTATGCAGAGGTTATGTCTTTCTGACTTGGATTATCCAAAGAAGACCTCTCCCTTTCTCTGTCCCCTTCTTTTTCTGTAGACGTGGCGGATGTCAGTGGGTCTTATGAAGGACACCCACCTGGTGGGGTCACAAAACACTAGTCCCATTGTCCTGCTGTCTGTCAATGGCCTAGCCTGATCTGTGGGTGGCCCTCCCAGTCCCATTCACACATACAGCCTTTCATAATGAAGCCTCATAATAACTAGTAGAACTACAGCAATACATCAATTCATATTGGCCTGTTCAGCCCCCTCTGAGTGACACAATGGAGGTTTCTATGGAGCAGTCTTGTGTAGAGGGTAGAAAAGCTACAGAGGCCATGGCATGGTTTATTTTTAAGTCTAAAGTTATCCGTTTTGTTCCAGAGACAACCCCTCGCTCTGGAAAAGGATAATCTGTTACCACATGAATGGCAGTACTGTACTAGTGTTCAGCCAGAGAGGTAAATGACTGGTTCTGTCTTGTCTTTGCCCCCTATATTAGCATGAATGGACAGGCTGTTGATGGAAATACAGCACTGGGAAAACTCATTATGTTTAAGTGCAGTTATTATTAGTTTTTTTTATCTCTATTGTCTTTCCTTCCTTACAGCAGGAATCAAACGTTTGCCACCAAAACCTGCCAGGTCAGTTTGCCATCGAAACAGCTGTGCAACATACACTGTGTGTACAAAACATTAGGAACAATTGCTCTTTCCATGACATAGACTGACCAGGTGAATCCAGGTGAAAGCTATGATCCATTATTGATTGCACCTATTACATCCACTTCAATCAGTGTAGATGAAGGGGAGGAGACAGGTGAAAGAAGGATGTTTAAGCCTTGAGACAATTGAGACATGGATTGTGTATGTGTGCCATTCAGAGGGTGAATGGGCAAGACAAAAGTTGTAAGTGCCTTTAAACGGGTTATGTTAGTAGGTGCCAGGCGCACCGGTATGAGTGTGTCAAGAACTGCAATGCTGCTGGGTTTTTCACGCTTAACAGTTTCACGTGTGTATCAAGAATGGTCCACCACCCAAAGGACATCCAGCCAACTTGACACAACTGTGGAAAGCATTGGAGTTAACATGGGCCAGCATCTCTGTGGAACGCTTTGGACACCTTGTAGAGTCCATGCCCTGACGAATTGAGGCTGTTCTGAAGGCAAAAGGGGGTGCAACTCAAGATTAGGAAGGTCTTCCTAATGTTTTGTACACTCAGTGTAGTTTTAGCTAATGTGTACAGCTTTGTACAGTACAGAGTGCCTGGTGTCTGTTTAGGGATCAAATCAGCTATATTGCTTTGCACAGTGCTGTCTGTTTAGTGGTGACTTACTGCTAAGTGCTGCACCGCCAACAGTGGTATAGTCTGCCCTCTCTTAGTGAAAATTACATCTGACCTCCCCAATGGCCACTACTTACTGCTAACTGCAGCCTCCACTCTCTCTCTCTCTCTCTCTCTCTCTCTCTCTCTCGCTCTCTCTCTCTCTCTCTCTCTCTCTCTCTCTCTCTCTCTCTCTCTCTCTCTCTCTCTCTCTCTCTCTCTCGCTCGCTCGCTCGCTCTCTCACTCTCTCACCTCCACTTTCTGTAAAGGAAGTAGTCATATTTATTCTGCTCCGGCTGCAGTGTTGTTTGGATGGTAGTGATACGTTATAGCCAAGCTGCACCACCAAAGTAGCTCTGTCAACACTTTCACTGAGGCAAGGTGATCCAGGTCCATACATACACATCAATGGTAGGATTGGGAGGTGGTGTTAATAATGTTTTGAATGTGTTTAATCTGGATAGAAGCCCTGAGAGACTAACCCCTCACTCCTACTTCCCTGATGATGTTTATGTGGTGAAGGTGAAGACAGAGTAGGAGTGGGAGTTTTGCTTGCTTTGTGATTTACAGTGCTGCTGTAGCTGCAGGCAGCCAGTCAGGGGAGGTAGCAGACTAGCAGGTCTGTGCTGCAGGAGTTTATAACAACATAATGAAAACACAAAGTGGCTGTCTCGGTGTGTTCACCATGAACATGACCAGCTCATGTTTCCAGAGTAGAAGTTCAATGTTTTTCTGATGCTCTCTATACTAGGGAACTTCAGCTGTTTTTATTGTTTATTAAATTATTTTCACAATCAGACCATTTGTGGATAGTAACCATGTCTACAGCTGTATTCCACGGACCCTCAGGCAAAATAATAGTTATTTTATTTTACAGGTGTGGAACTATTCAATTCTCTAGTTTATCGTAATGCCCCTGGGCCTTTTTTAATCTGAAAAACCCTTGTCATCGGCATTGAGTCCTGAGGTTGGGCCCTGTGGACAATAATAACCTCTTTATATACAGTATTCTGGCCTTAACATCTCCATAGGGTCCCAGGAGCCCTGAATAAAGCCAGTGTTTTATTGTCTGTGTGAGAATAGCTTTAATTCCACCCACTGGTCCTCTTCAGCCAATTTATGGTCTGTTGATGCTGCCGCCAGCCTGTCAACAGGGTTCTAAAACACAGTGCCGTTAAGCCTGTATGAACACTCCACTCCCAGGAACACACCAGGGAGCCATGGACAGAGAGGGAGAAAAGAGAGAGAGAATGGGGGGGAGGGGGGATTGAGAGAGATGGACAGGGAGGGAGGGAGGAAGGAGGGATTAAGAGGGAGAGGGGGGGTTGAGAGAGAGTTAGGGGGAGAGGGGGGAAAGTAATCACAAAGTGTAAGTATTTATCACTGGTGCAGAATGTTTTTGCTTTTAACGGGCTCTCTTCTCTGGCAAACCCCCAATATTAAAACCATTTATATTTCTCTCTCTCTCCCTCTCTATCCCTCTCTCTCTTTCACACACATTCTTTCCCTCTCTCCCTCTTTCTCCCTCTCTCACTCTTTCTCCTCCTTCCTCCTTCAGCCTTGATTTGGGCAGGCAGTTTGTCTTAACCTGCCTTCCACCCTCCTAGCTCCCCAGATGCTGACAAACCTTCCTCCTTTTTCAGTGAGGGTGTACAAACTGCTCTCCCTTCCCCTTCCCCTCTCTTCTCCTCTCCCTCAGTCTCTCTCTCTCTCCCTCACTTTCACTCTCCCTTTTCTCTCTCTTTATACACTGCTCAAAAAAATAAAGGGAACACTTAAACAACACATCCTAGATCTGAATGAATGAAATAATATTATTAAATACTTATTTCTTTACATAGTTGAATGTGCTGACAACTAAATCACAAAAATATTATCAATGGAAATCAAATTTATCAACCCATGGAGGTCTGGATTTGGAGTCACCCTCAAAATTAAAGTGGAAAACTACACTACAGGCTGATCCAACTTTGATGTAATGTCCTTGAAACAAGTCAAAATGAGGCTCAGTAGTATGTGTGGCCTCCACGTGCCTGTATGACCTCCCTACAACGCCTGGGCATGCTCCTGATGAGGTGGCGGATGGTCTCCTGAGGGATCTCCTCCCAGACCTGGACTAAAGCATCCGCCAACTCCTGGACAGTCTGTGGTGCAACGTGGCGTTGGTGGATGGAGCGAGACATGATGTCCCAGATGTGCTCAATTGGATTCAGGTCTGGGGAACGGGCGGTCCATAGCATCAATGCCTTCCTCTTGCAGGAACTGCTGACACACTCCAGCCACATGAGGTCTAGCATTGTCTTGCATTAGGAGGAACCCAGGGCCAACCGCACCAGCATATGGTCTCATCTCGGTACCTAATGGCAGTCAGGCTACCTCTGGCGAGCACATGGAGGGCTGTGCGGCCCCCCAAAGAAATGCCATCCCACACCGTGACTGACCCACCACCAAACCGGTCATGCTGGAGGATGTTGCAGGCAACAGAACGTTCTCCACGGCGTCTCCAGACTCTGTCACGTCTGTCACATGTGCTCAGTGTGAACCTGCTTTCATCTGTGAAGAGCACAGGGCACCAGTGGCGAATTTGCCAATCTTGGTGTTCTCTGGCAAATGCCAAACGTCCTGCACGGTGTTGGGCTGTAAGCACAACCCCCACCTGTGAACGTCGGGCCCTCATACCACCCTCATGGAGTCTGTTTCTGACCATTTGAGCAGACACATGCACATTTGTGGCCTGCTGGAGGTCATTTTGCAGGGCTCTGGCAGTGCTCCTCCTGCTCCTCCTTGCACCAAGGCGGAGGTAGTGGTCCTGCTGCTGGGTTGTTGCCCTCCTACGGCCTCCTCCATGTCTCCTGATGTACTGGCCTGTCTCCTGGTAGCGCCTCCATGTTCTGGACACTCCGCTGACAGACACAGCAAACCTTCTTGCCACAGCTCGCATTGATGTGCCATCCTGGATGAACTGCACTACCTGAGCCACTTGTGTGGGTTGTAGACTCCGTCTCATGCTACCACTAGAGTGAAAGCACCGCCAGCATTCTAAAGTGACCAAAACATCAGCCAGGAAGCATAGGAACTGAGAAGTGGTCTGTGGTCACCACCTGCAGAACTACTTCTTTATTGGGGGTGTCTTGCTAATTGCCTATAATTTCCACCTGTTGTCTATTCCATTTGCACAACAGCATGTGAAATTTATTGTCAATCAGTGTTGCTTCCTAAGTGGACAGTTTGATTTCACAGAAGTGTGATTGACTTGGAGTTACATTGTGTTGTTTAAGTGTTCCCTTTATTTTTTTTGAGCAGTGTATCTCTCTCACTCTCTTTCTCCCTCCCCCCCACTCTCTCACCTCTCTCTGTCTCCTGCTACTATGTGGGCACTGTAGTTTAGTGTCAGTGAGGTGACCATCCATCCCCCCTTCCCCACAGTTCAGTAGAAGAGGGATAGAGGGAGGATAGAGGAAGGGACAGTACAGTAGAAGAGGGATAGAGGGAGGATAGAGGAGGGACAGTACAGTAGAAGAGGGATAGAGGGAGGATAGAGGAAGGACAGTACAGTAGAAGAGGGATAGAGGGAGGATAGAGGAGGGACAGTACAGTAGAAGAGGGATAGAGGGAGGATAGAGGAAGGGACAGTACAGTAGAAGAGGGATAGAGGGAGGATAGAGGAAGGACAGTTCAGTAGAATAGGGATAGAGGGAGGATAGAGGAAGGACAGTTCAGTAGAAGAGGGATAGAGGGAGGATAGAGGAAGGGACAGTACAGTAGAAGAGGGATAGAGGGAGGATAGAGGAAGGACAGTTCAGTAGAAGAGGGATAGAGGGAGGATAGAGGAAGGGACAGTACAGTAGAAGAGGGATAGAGGGAGGATAGAGGAGGGACAGTTCAGTAGAAGAGGGATAGAGGGAGGATAGAGGAAGGACAGTTCAGTAGAAGAGGGATAGAGGGAGGATAGAGGAAGGACAGTTCAGTAGAAGAGGGATAGAGGGAGGATAGAGGAGGGACAGTTCAGTAGAAGAGGGATAGAGGGAGGATAGAGGAAGGACAGTTCAGTAGAAGAGGGATAGAGGAAGGACAGTTCAGTAGAAGAGGGATAGAGGGAGGATAGAGGAAGGACAGTTCAGTAGAAGAGGGATAGAGGGAGGATAGAGGAAGGACAGTTCAGTAGAAGAGGGATAGAGGGAGGATAGAGGAAGGACAGTTCAGTAGAAGAGGGATAGAGGGAGGATAGAGGAAGGAGAGTTCAGTAGAAGAGGGATAGAGGGAGGATAGAGGAAGGGACAGTACAGTAGAAGAGGGATAGAGGGAGGATAGAGGAAGGACAGTTCAGTAGAAGAGGGATAGAGGGAGGATAGAGGAAGGACAGTTCAGTAGAAGAGGGATAGAGGGAGGATAGAGGAAGGACAGTTCAGTAGAAGAGGGATAGAGGGAGGATAGAGGAAGGAGAGTTCAGTAGAAGAGGGATAGAGGGAGGATAGAGGAAGGACAGTCCAGTAGAAGAGGGATAGAGGGAGGATAGAGGAAGGACAGTTCAGTAGAAGAGGGATAGAGGGAGGATAGAGGAAGGACAGTTCAGTAGAAGAGGGATAGAGGGAGGATAGAGGAGGGACAGTTCAGTAGAAGAGGGATAGAGGGAGGATAGAGGAAGGGACAGTACAGTAGAAGAGGGATAGAGGGAGGATAGAGGAAGGGACAGTACAGTAGAAGAGGGATAGAGGGAGGATAGAGGAAGGACAGTTCAGTAGAAGAGGGATAGAGGGAGGATAGAGGAAGGACAGTTCAGTAGAAGAGGGATAGAGGGAGGACAGAGGAAGGGACAGTACAGTAGAAGAGGGATAGAGGGAGGATAGAGGAAGGACAGTTCAGTAGAAGAGGGATAGAGGGAGGATAGAGGAAGGACAGTTCAGTAGAAGAGGGATAGAGGGAGGATAGAGGAAGGGACAGTACAGTAGAAGAGGGATAGAGGAAGGACAGTTCAGTAGTAATATTGGAGGATAACTCAGTAGGCAGCCATCGCCCTCCTCAGCCCAGCCCTCTAGCACGGTGCTATGAGGCTAATTGGATCCTAAGCTGCGATTAGCATGTAACACTACGCTAGCCTGGGGGATTTATCTGGCCAAAGATTTTGATGAACCACGTCATAGCAGCAGCCCAGCGCAGGCTGAAGGGAAGCCCCAGGGACAGAGCCTCTCTTCTGGGATGAGGAAGCCTCGAGGTTGGCCTTGGCTGTCAGCCTCTGGAGAAAAGCGGGGGGGTAGTAATCTGGACCACTATACTGTACTGTACAGCCATTCAGGCAGCCGCTGCCCATTTGCATTCCAGACGTCCCCAACATGCCTATTGGCTATCACAGCTTACATTTCTAATCAAAATATTTACACAACCTGTCTGTCTCTGTCTTGTTTACAATTATGAGGTCATGATTTGCAGTAAAATGGAAAGTGATAACAGCTTTCTTTATGACGTTCTATTAAAAGGCCTAGTAAAGGACAGCAGGTTTACAGCTCTCACAATCCCTTTTAAAATGTCCATTAAGCCCGTGGCGAACACTTGAGATTTATCACACACTGTCTGTCGACAGCCAAGCCACATTGTTTTATAGTTTGGTTTATTTTTGCCGGTCAGTCTGTTTAAAATTTAACAGCCCATGTTTTGTGGCTTCGCTGTTTTTATATAGTGTGCTATGTCGCCGCTAAAAGAGGCTGGTGAATTAAATATCAGTGTGGTGTCAAAACAATGCAGAAGCTCTCGCTCCTCTATTTCCTTTTATCTTTATATAAATTTCTCTATCGCCCTTTCTTAGTCTTCTCTCTCTCTCACAAACATAGACATAGAAAATGTAGTTTACCAAGCTACCAATTACCTAAGTGAATCTACACTACAGCTACCCTTAAGAAAATTGTACTTTACTTAACTAAAGTTACTTTGAAAAGGTATAATATGTGATAAATTATCATATCTAAATCTGAAATGTCATAGACTACAAACTGCAAGAACAGATTCCTTTTGGAGCAGATGTTAACATAATGTGTAATTTGGCCCATTAAACACAAAAACTATGTTTCAAGTGAGAATTGGGCAGGTGTATTGCCGAAAAAGAAAGGAAATTCTTTCCTACTTCACCCATATTTTCTTTTTTTTTGCAAAAAAGTAGTGTGTAGTTCCAGTAGTTAGCTACACCGCTACATGGCAAAATAATTAACTAATGATTTCTAATATTAAGGAAGTCTCAATGTTTTGCTTGCCTGAGTTAGAGTACCTTATGATAAGCTGTAGACCACACTATTTACCAATAGTTTTTTAATCTATATTCTTCATAGCTGCCTAGTTACTACCAAAAAAACCGATGCTGGCACTAAGACCGCACCCAAAGAGCTGTATAAGGCCATAAGCAAACAAGAAAATGCTCATCCAGAGGTGGCGCTCCTAGTGGCCGGGGACTTTAATGCAGGAAAACTGAAATCAGTTTTTACCTCATTTCTACCAGCATGTCACATGTGCAACTAGGGGGAAAAAACCTCTAGATCACCTTTACTCCACACACAGAGATGCGTACAAAGCTCTCCCTCGCCCTCCATTTGGCAAATCTGACCATCACTCTATCCTCCTGATTCCTGCTTACAAGCAAAAACTCAAACAGGAAGTACCAGTGACGCGCTCAATACGGAAGTGGTCCAATGAAGCGGATCCTAAGCTACAGGATTGTTTCGCTAGCACAGACTGGAATATGTTCCAGGATTCATCCGATGGCATTGAGGAGTATACCACATCAGTCACCGGCTTCATTAATAAGTGCATCAACGACGTCGTCCCTACAGTGGATTACAGGCAACATCCGCACTGAGCTAAAGGCTAGAGCTGTCGCTTTCAAGGATTGGGACACTAATAAGAAATCCTGCTACGCCCTACGACGAAACATCAAACAGGCAAAGCGTCAATACAGGACTAAGATCAAATCCTACTACACCGGCTCAGACGCTCGTCGGATGTGGCAGGTCTTGCAAACTATCATGGATTACAAATGGAAAGCCAGCCACGAGCTGCCCAGTGACGCGAGCATACCAGTCGAGCTAAATGCCTTCTATGCTCGCTTTGAGGCAAGCAACACTGAACTGTGCATGAGAGCACCAGCTGTTCCGGATGACTGTGTGATCACGCTCTCCGTAGACGATGTGAGTAAGACCTTTAAACAGGTTAACATTCACAAGGCTACAGGGCCAGACGGAATACCAGGACACGTACTCAGAGCATGCGCTGACCAGCTGGCAAGTGTCTTCACTGACATTTTCAACCTCTCCCTGACCCAGTCTGTAATACCTACATGTTTCACGCAGACCACCATAGTCCATGTGCCCAAGAACGGCAAGTTAACCTGCCTAAATAACTACGGCCCGTATTACTCACATCTGTAGCCATAATGCTCTGAAAGGCTAGTCATGGCTCACATCAACGCCATCATCCCAGAAACCCTGGACCCACTCCAACTCACATACTGCCCCAACAGATCCACAGATGACACAATCTCTATTGCACTCCACACTGCCATTTCCCACCTGGACAAAAGGAACACCTACGTGAGAATGCTGTTCATTGACTACAGCTCAGCGTTCAACACCATAGTGTCCTCCAAGCTCATCACTAAGCTAAGGACCCTGGAACTGAACAGCTTCCTCTGCAACTGGATTCTGGACTTCCTGACAGGCAGCCCCCAGGTGGTGGGGGTAGGCAACAACACATCTGCCACGCTGACCCTCAACATGGGGGCCCCTCAGGGGTGCGTGCTTAGTCCCCTCCTGTACTCCCTGTTCACCCACGACTGCGTGGCCGCGCACGACTCCAACACCATCATTAAGTTTGCCGACGACACAATGGTGATAGGCCTAATCCCCGACGACGATGAGACAGCCTATAGGGAGTAGGTCAGAGACCTGACAGTGTGGCACACGCTCGATGTACACTCGCTGGACTCTAACCACACACCCACACACACTACACCTACACTCCAACACACACACACATGGACACACACACAAAACACATACACATGCATATTCCTTCACACTCTTCACACACACTGCTGCTACTCTCTGTTTATTATCTATGCATAGTCACTTTACCCCTACCTACATGTACATATTACCTCAATTACCTTGACTACCCAGTACCCCAGCACATTGACTCGGTACCGGTACCCATTGTGTATATATCCCCGTTGTTGTTATTTTGTATTGTGTTACTATTTTTCCTTTAGTTAATTTAGCTATTTTTTCTTACTTACTTTTAAAAAACTGCATTGTTGGTTAAGAGCCCGTAAGTAAGCATTTCACTGTAAGGTTGTATTTGTTGTGTTTGGCATGTGACAAATACAATTGTATTTGATTTCATTTGACAACATGTAGTTCACTACTCCCCAACACTGTGCAAAACCCACATTCCTCTCTATCAGCAGACTCCATCACCTGTAGACTCTTAGAAAAAAGGGTTCCAAAAGTGTTCTTTGTAAGGCAAAGGGTTCTACCTAGAACCTTTAACATCCTAAGAACCGTTTTTGGAAGAAAGGGTTATTTGATGATTCTTTGGAAGGCAAGCAGGATTCTTTGGAAAGCAAGAAGGGTCCTTTGGAAGGTAAGAAGGGTTCTACATAAAGCCATATATCATATTTCCTAGCATGCTCTATTGCATGGTGATTTTCAGAATTGTTTGTTTTAATATCTGTGTTTATGCATGTACATTGATTGGTTGATCCAATATGTTAATAATTTGACTTATTGCACCTGTTACTGAGATGGTTGTTCCAGTTTAGATGATTGAGGTAGTCTCAGTATTTAATCTGCCCTACGCTGGCAGTCATTCTGAATGCAGGTTGCGGGTGATAAAAAATTCCACTTGTTGGCTATCCTAACTCTGTCTGGATTCCAATAGGAATTAAACACTTTGCAAGCCAGCATAATGTGACTTGCAGGCCTGATGTGGCCTGATAAGCAGGAGTAAAACATCACTTTTCAAGCCAGCATAATGTGACTCTGCAAAGGGTTCTACCTAGCACCAAAAAGGGTTCCCTTATGGGGACAAACCGAAGAACTGTACATGGTTCTACTTAGCACCTTTTTTTTCTGAGTGTACCTGCTCCCACATCATCGCCTTACAGAGCCTACATCAGAGCCTTGTCTGTATCTGGCTGGCTGATCTCCTTTACTTTTACAACGCCCTGTTTTGTTTCATAAATGTTGAGAGCTTTGGCTGCCCAGCAGTTGATGCAGCTGGAGAAAGGTCAGATGGGATCGAAGCTAAACTCACTAGTCTGCACTGTAAATCCTACAAAAAAAGGTGCTATCTAGAACCTAAAATGGTTATTCGGATGTCCCCATAGGAGAACCCTTTGAAGAACCCTTTTTGGTTCCAGGTAGAAACCTTTTGGGTTCCATGAAGGACCCTTTCCACTGAGGGGTGGGAAAAGGGTTCTCCTATGGGGACAGCCAAATAACCATTTTAGGTCCTAGATAGCACCTTTTTTGTAGGATTTACAGTGCAGACTAGTGGGTTTAGCTTAATGTCCACACTGTGTTTGTGTGTGTGTGTGTGTGTGTGTGTGTGTGTGTGTGTGTGTGTGTGTGTGTGTGTGTGTGTGTGTGTGTGTGTGTGTGTGTGTGTGAGTGAGAGAGAGATTACCCCCAATCTCTTTATCTAAAGTATTCCTATGCGGCCCATTGTTACAGGAAGCTGTCATGGGTAAGGAGAGCAGACGGGACGGTTGGCATGCCCTGCCCTGCAGTGTTATTTGTACTGCAGGGCGGCTCTCCTCTTCTCTCTGGTAAACCCGTCCTCCACTGCCCCTCTCGCTCGCTGCGCTCGTCAAAAACCGTCAACTCAGCATTATTTTCAAGCTGACGCATTTTCATAGTCTTAAGAGTTTACATGGATGGCTGGATTTCATCGCTGCATGTGTGAGATTTCTCCACTGTAATTAATGAGACCCGGGTCCAGGGTAAACTCTTTCAGCTAAAGGCATTTTAGCTTTGAGGTCTGCGCCCTGAGGGTGTGTATGTGTGCGTGTGTGTGTGCATGCTTGGGCCTGACTTCTGGCTTACTGTAATGGAGAGTAATTGGACCTCAGATCTGCACCATGTCCTTATATATTATCCTCCTCTAAGAAAGAGATCTGCTTTACTATTAATTACTATGCACAACCACCTGGCTTCTTAATTGTGAGTGTTTAGACTGTCTGTCTGTAAGCAGCATTATGTGTCTGGGTAAACAGAGTACACACTAACAGTGCTTGGTGAGGCAGCTAAACGTTATCAACATGTTATGCTTGCCAGGTCTTCGCCCTCTCATTTAAAGCTATGGTGTAGCAGAATGGTTCCCCTCTTTCTGATGGAGGTCACCACAACAACACGGATCCCTTCCCATAGCCTCTCTCTCCGTGTAGCTCCGTGTCAGGCCATCTCTGATACAGTTTGATACAATATGTCAGTCAGCTCAGCACTAGCTCCTAAAACACCTTCCTCACTGTAGGACTTGGCTTGGGCTTGGCTGTGTGTTCTATAACAACACAAAGTGTTGCCTCAACCTCGTAGCTGAAACACAAGAGGCCCCACTCAAATAAACCAAGGGGGCTGGTGCCAAGAATACAATGCTCTTCCTTTCTCCCTGCTAGCCTACCGGGCTGTAGGGAGGCAGTACAGGGAGGCAGTAGGGAACAGACATGGGTTCAAATAGTATCTGAAATCTTTCAAAAATACTTTGAGTGTTTGCTTTAGCCTGCCTTGAACTTGTTGTGACTTTTCACTTTTCTATTGGTTCTAATTCAAAAGGCAAGCTCAATCAAGTGTTTGAAATGATTTCAAATACTATTGAACCCAGATCTGCTAGGGAGGCAGTTGGTACAGGGCAGTAAGGGCTGATTGTCGGCAGTAAGGGTTGATGGGTTTATTATAACAAGTCTCTTTTCTCTTTCTCTCTCTCTCTCTCTCTCTCTCTCTCTCTCTCTCTCTCTCTCTCTCTCTCTCTCTCTCTCGTTGCACTCTCACTCTCTCTCTTCCCCCTCTCTCCCTCTCTCTCCATCTCTCTCTCTCTCCCCATCTATCTCTCTCTCACTCCCCGTCTCCCACGGCCTAACTTCATCATTAACAGGTTTTGATTTAATTACCCGTCATTAAGCCCCTGTTTTACTGGGAGCTTGCAACCCATTTAATCGCTGTTTGGTTGCTGCACGGCTGTGTGTGTGTGGGGGGGGGGAGAATTAGGCACTGATTTGTTTACCTCTAGTCAGATTCTCCTTAGTTTAGGAATCACAGGGGTGCAGGCTGTGTGCCTGGAGGGAGTGTGAGTTGCTTTGTACATGGTTTAGTGGGCCGGACTGACAGCGCTGGTGGGGTGTTCTTTGCTTGTGTTTATTGCTTTGACTGACTTCTCTCTCTCCCTCTCCCTCCCCATCTCCTCCATCTCTCTTGCCCCCTGTAGGCTATGCCTGGAGGCCCGTGACCCATACTGTGGCTGGGACAGGAAACAGAGGCGATGCACCACCCTGGAGGACAGCTCTAACATGAGCCAGTGGAGTCAGAACATCACTGTGTGTCCTGTAAGTGCCAACAGGGACCCCCAGTTTCCCCTACCCCACCCGTTTTGTTATTTCCTCAGGTGTCACTATTGTCACTGGTAACCCCCTGGGGCTGCCTGCGACACTGCTGGCTGGCTGACAACCTGGAATACCTTCACTCTGCCTGGTCTCTCCTAGGGACTCTGGCCATGTACAGTAGTAGTCTGACAGTTTAACATTGTGACAGTTTGTTTTGCCTTGGGGACTCAATTTGTCCAGGTCGCCCTAGGAAACGGTTTTTAGCCTCAAGTGTCTTTCCTGATTAAATGAAGGTAAAATAACAGTTTTCCTGTGTCAAGGTTATTGTCACATGATTAATGATATCCAGTAAATTCCCTGACACTCTTGTCTCTCTCTCTGCCCTGTGTGGATTTTCAGCTGAGGAACCAGACCACCAATGGCGGCTTTGGACCCTGGGCGGCATGGCAACAATGCAGCAACGACGACGGCGACAGCACCAGCACCTGTCTCTGTCGCTCCAGGGACTGTGACAACCCCCCAGCTCGCTGTGGTGGGAGGAACTGTGAGGGGCCCACCATCGAAGTCTCCAACTGTTCCAGGTATGTAGAATCAATAGGGATTTCCATAGATCCTGATTGGAGGATTGCGGATTTCCTGCTTATTCCCTCCTGATTCCGGGAAACTTCCCAGCGGGATTTCAGGAAAACCTGGTAATTTTGGGAAAGTTATAGGAATGTTTCCACCCTAACCAACAAACACCATCTCATTTAGGGTGTGAAGTAACAACCCATTCCCTTCCTACTGTACTACTTATGAGCTCTGGTCAAAAGTAGTGCGCTAAATAGGGGATAGGGTGCCATTTTAGACGTAGCCTCAGATATGTCTGTCTGTCTGTCTGGAAGTGGCTATTGAATAATGAGAAATGCTACAGAGGAGCAAAGCACTTAAGCAGATTGAAGAATGTGTTTCTGGTGTCACGTTCAGCTTCTGAGCAAGTGGTTTTGCGTCCCTCTCAGAATCACACATTTGGTCCATAATCATACGTTTGTTGAGTGCTTAAAGAGATTGAAATGGATCTTAAACACTTACAAATTCGTAACATATTCTACAAATTTGATTTATTAAAAAAATATATTTTCAGTTTCAGGGACCCGTTTTGTCTCGTGAGCACTACTTTCAAAACTACTGGCTGAAATTATACAAAACCTTTATAATGCATCTTTTATGGAAAATATCTTTAATGTTTTGGTACAAAACAATTCTGTAATGGTGTATCAGCATGTTTTACCTTGATCTTTTTTTACCTGGAATATTGGAATAGTTTTTTTACCTCAAACTTTTCATTTTAGAATATACAAATAAACATTTTATGTTGTATTCATCATGCCATCATATCCGGTTGGACACATTGGACTTTCTATTGGATTTATTGGATGTATGTCTCAATCTTGAAACTGGTTTTCCCACGGCGCTACAGGATTCTTTGAACCTCCTTTAACATCACATTTCTGTTGTCGTAGAAACGGAGGCTGGACCCCCTGGTCGTCATGGGGACAGTGCAGCACCACCTGTGGAACGGGGTTTGAGATGCGCCAGCGCTCCTGCAACAACCCGTCGCCTCGTCACGGTGGACGCGTGTGTGTGGGCCCTGTCAGGGACGAAAGGTGAGAGGAGAGGGGGAGAGGGGGAGATGGAATGTCTATTTGTGAGAGAGCTATGTGAACATATGTTGGTTTAGTCATACTTTTATCAAATGTAATTTTTTTGCTGAATAATTAAAGTGTTCGCTTGACTCAAAAGAGCAAAACTCTCAAACATTTATGGGTGCCATTACAAAGGAAGGACATTTATGATTAATTTATGAGACATGTTTTGCACTTTTCAGTAACAGTATTGGTCCTCAGTATCTTTTTGGGGATGATGGTCTTAGGTAAATGTCAGCCCTCTTACACATGCCAGTGCCTCTCACCGTGTAAGGCAGAAGACACATTTACATTTCTTCCCAAATGGACATCAGTTTCTATCCTCCACTCCCCTCCCGTCTCCTCTCCTCCCCTCTCTAGGTTCTGTAATGAGGGTGTGTCGTGTCCCCAGCCTATCTTCTGGTCCCCGTGGGGTTCCTGGACTAAGTGCAGTGCTGAGTGTGGAGGAGGGGTCCACTCCAGGGTCAGGAGCTGTGAGAACGGGAACAGCTGCCCAGGCTGCGCACTGGTACGATATGAATGGACAGACGGACGCACGCACACACACGCACGCGCGCGCGCGCGCGCGCACACACACACACACACACACACACACACACACACACACACACACACACACACACACACACACACACACACACACACACACACACCTCTTGGCTCACAGAGCTGCTGTGGACCTGTATGTGAGCCTGAGAGATGGCCTTAGGTCTCTCTCACAAGAAATATGGCACGTGCACAGATAGGGCTCTACCTGTGCAGAGCACACGCTCCTTTGCCCTTCCGGTCTCCAAAGTGCACTTTTTGGTGGTGGTATAATAGTTTTTTTTACTAATTGTCTGTTGTTGTTGTTCTGAACCTACTTCCCACATGTCGTCGTTAAATTCTCATCTATGTTTCAGAACCAAAAGGTTGTGTGTCTTGAATTTTTTTATATATTTTTTTAGGGGGTAGATCAGCTTTAATATTGCAGATAGATTGTAACTTCCATCAATGTAATTGTCTGCATCACTTCCAATCCCCCATATGTTTTTTCTCGCAAATATATATCTATATATATATATATATATATATATATATATATATATACACATACAGTTGAAGTCGGAAGTTTACATACACTTACAGTGAGATGAAAAAAGTATTTGATCCCCTGCTGATTTTGTACGTTTGCCCACTGACAAAGAAATGATCAGTCTATAATTTTAATGGTAGGTTTATTTGAACAGTGAGAGACAGAATAACAAAACAAAAATCCAGAAAAACGCATGTCAAAAATTTTATAAATTGATTTGCATTTTAATGTGGGAAATAAGTATTTGACGCCCTCTCAATCAGAAAGATTTCTGGCTCCCAGGTGTCTTTTATACAGGTAACGAGCTGAGATTAGGAGCACACTCTTAAAGGGAGTGCTCCTAATCTCAGCTTGTTACCTGTATAAAAGACACCTGTCCACAGAAGCAATCAATCAATCAGATTCCAAACTCTCCACCATGGCCAAGACCAAAGAGCTCTCCAAGGATGTCAGGGACAAGATTGTAGACCTACACAAGGCTGGAATGGGCTACAAGACCATCGCCAAGCAGCTTGGTGAGAAGGTGACAACAGTTGGTGCGATTATTCGCAAAATGAAGAAACACAAAATAACTGTAAATCTCCCTCAGCCTGTGGTTCCATGCAAGATCTCACCTCGTGGAGTTGCAATGATCATGAGAACGTTGAGGAATCAGCCCAGAACTACACGGGAGGATCTTGTCAATGATCTCAAGGCAGCTGGGACCATAGTCACCAAGAAAACAATTGGTAACACACTACGCCGTGAAGGACTGAAATCTTGCAGCGCCCACAAGGTCGCCCTGTTCAAGAAAGTACATATACATGCCCGTCTGAAGTTTGCCAATGAACATCTGAATGATTCAGAGGAGAACTGGGTGAAAGTGTTGTGGTCAGATGAGACCAAAATGGAGCTCTTTGGCATCAACTCAACTCGCTGTGTTTGGAGGAGGAGGAATGCTGCCTATGACCCCAAGAACACCATCCCCACCGTCAAACATGGAGGTGGAAACATTATGCTTTGGGGGTGTTTTTCTGCTAAGGGGACAGGACAACTTCACCGCATCAAAGGGACGATGGACGGGGCCATGTACCGTCAAATCTTGAGTGAGAACCTCCTTCCCTCAGCCAGGGCATTGAAAATCGGTCGTGGATGGGTATTCCAGCATGACAATGACCCAAAACACACAGTCAAGGCAACAAAGGAGTGGCTCAAGAAGAAGCACATTAAGGTCCTGGAGTGGCCTAGCCAGTCTCCAGACCTTAATCCCATAGAAAATCTGCCAAACGTCAGCCTCGAAACCTTAATGACTTGGAGAAGATCTGCAAAGAGGAGTGGGACAAAATCCCTCCTGAGATGTGTGCAAACCTGGTGGCCAACTACAAGAGACGTCTGACCTCTGTGATTGCCAACAAGGGTTTTGCCACCAAGTACTAAATCATGTTTTGCAGAGGGGTCAAATACTTATTTCCCTCATTAAAATGCAAATCAATTGATAACATTTTTGACATGCGTTTTTCTGGATTTTTTTGTTGTTATTCTGTCTCTCACTGTTCAAATAAACCTACCATTAAAAGTATAGACTGATCATTTCTTTGTCAGTGGGCAAATGTACAAAATCAGCAGGGGATCAAATACTTTTTTCCCTCACTGTAACTACATATAAGGAATTTTTTTGAATTAATAATAATATGTGTATGTATATATATATATTGGAAGCTATGGCCCTGCTCTGGACTCCTTAGAAGTGACATGATATATCTCTAGTTGATATTGGCTGCTAACATGAATGACTTTCAACACCAAATGCAGGTGTAAAAGGCAATTTATTTCTGAAGCCTATCTTGCGTGTTGAAAATACATCACCGTTTATGGCTGTAATGACAGGCTACATTTGTGCAACGATTGTGTGCGCATGTTCGCGTGTGCACACGTACATGTGCATGAGCGGTGGTCGTAAGTTTTGTACCACTCCTTTTTGGGAGTCGCGGGTCAAAAATAAGAAAAAAAACCTGGGATACATGATACTGGCAACAAATGGAGTTGAGAATGACACAAATATTAATTTTCACAAAGTCTCCTGTCTCAGTTTTTATGATGGCAATTTGCATATAATCCAGAATAATATGAAGAGTGATCAGATGAATTGCAATTAATTGCAAAGTCCCTATTTGCCATAAAAATGCACTTAATCCCCAAAAAACATTTCCACTGCATTTCAGCCCTGCCACAAAAGGACCAGCTGACATCATGTCAGTGATTCTCTCGTTAACACAAGTGAGAGTGTTGATGAGGACAAGGCTGGAGATTACTCTGTCATGCTGATTGAGTTAGAATAACAGACTGGAAGCTTCAAAAGGAGGGTGGTGCTTGAAATCATTGTTCTTCCTCTGTTAACCATGGTTACCTGCAAGGAAACACATGCCGTCATCATTGCTTTGCACAAAAAGGGCTTCACAGACAAGGATATTGCTGCTGGTAAGATTGCACCTAAATCAACCATTTATCGGATCATCAAGAACTTCAAGGAGAGAGGTTCAATTGTTGTGAAGAAGGCTTCAGGGCGCCCAAGAAAGTCCAGCAAGCGCCAGGACCGTCTCCTAAAGTTAATTCAGCTGCGGGATCGGGGCACCACCAGTGCAGAGCTTGCTCAGGAATTGCAGCAGGCAGGTGTGAGTGCATCTGCACGCACAGTGAGGCGAAGACTTTTGGAGGATGGCCTGGTGTCAAGAAGGGCAGCGAGGAAGCCACTTCTCTCCAGGAAAAACATCAGCGACAGACTGAAGACTGATATTCTGCAAAAGATACAGGGATTGGACTGGGGTAAAGTCATTTTCTCTGATGAATCCCCTTTCCGATTGTTTGGGGCATCTGGAAAAAAGCTTGTCCAGAGAAGACAAGGTGAGCGCTACCATCAGTCCTGTGTCATGCCAACAGTAAAGCATCCTGAGACCATTCGTGTGTGGGGTTGCTTCTCAGCCAAGGGAGTGGGCTCACTCACAATTTTGCCTAAGAACACAGCCATGAATAAAGAATGGTACCAACACATCCTCCGAGAGCAACTTCTCCCAACCATCCAAGAACAGTTTGGT
The DNA here is from genome assembly GCF_020615455.1 of Coregonus clupeaformis. Classification (NCBI taxonomy): domain Eukaryota; kingdom Metazoa; phylum Chordata; class Actinopteri; order Salmoniformes; family Salmonidae; genus Coregonus; species Coregonus clupeaformis. The sequence continues at coordinate 27,536,073 of NC_059214.1, read as the reverse complement.
GACGAACAATGCCTTTCCAGCATGATGGAGCACCTTGCCATAAGGCACAAGTGATAACTAAGTGGCTCGGGGAACAAAACATCGACATTTTGGGTCCATTGCCAGGAAACTCCCCAGACCTTAATCCCATTGAAAACTTGTGGTCAATCCTCAAGAGGCTGGTGGACAAACAAAAACCCACAAATTCTGACAAACTCTAAGCATTGATTATGCAAGAATGGGCTGCCATCAGTCAGGATGTGGCCCAGAAGTTAATTGACAGCATGCCAGGGCGGATTGCAGAGGTCTTGAAAAAGAAGGGTCAACACTGCAAATATTGACTCTTTGCATAAACTTAATGTAATTGTCAATAAAAGCCTTTGACACTTATGGAGTGCTTGTAATTATACTTCAGTATACCATTGTAACATCTGACAGAAATATTTAAAAACACTGAAGCAGCAAACTTTGTGAAGACCAATACTTCTCAAAACTTTTGACCACAACTGTAGTAATGGTAGGCTACAGTATTTCTTACAATCTTCTATTTTGACTGGAATTGTGTTAGTTATTGTTAATAAGTGCAGCATTTATTCCCACCCAAAAATGTTTTGCCTGCGCTGAATATATCGGACTAGTAAAGGCCCAGTGCACTACTTTAATTTAGTATTAACACTGGAGTGATAGATGTGCAGAAGATGATGTGCAAATAGAGATACTGGTGTGCAAATATGGGGATGAGGTAGTTGGGTGGGCTAATTACAGATGGGCTGTGTACAGGTGCAGTGATCGGTAAGCTGCTCTGACAACTGATGCTTAAAGTTAGTGAGAGAGATAAGTGTCTCCAGCTTCAGAGATTTTTGCAGTTCGTTCCAGTCATTTGCAGCAGAGAACTGGAAGGAATGGCGGCCAAAGGAGGTGTTGGCTTTGGGGATGACCAGTGAGATATACCTGCTGGAATGCATACTACGGGTGGGTGTTGCTATGGTGACCAATGATCTAAGATAAGGCGGGGATTTGCCTAGAAGTGATTTATAGATGACCTGGAGCCACTGGGTTTGGCGACGAATATGTAGTGAGGGCCAGCCAACGAGAGCGTACAAGTCACAATGGTGGGTAGTATATGGGGCTTTGGTGACAAAACGGATTGCACTGTGATAGACTACATCCAATTTGCTGAGTATAGTGTTGGAAGATATTTTGTAAATGACATCGCTGAAGTCAAGGATCAGTAGGATAGTCCGTTTTACGAAGGCATGTTTAGCAGCATGAGTGAAGGAGGCTTTGTTGCGAAATAGGAAGCAGATTCTAGATTTAACTTTGGATTGGAGATGCTTAATGTGAGTCTGGACGGAGAGTTTACGGTCTAACTAGACACCTAGGTATTTGTAGTTGTCCACATATTCTAAGTCAGACCCGCCGAGAGTAGTGCCGATACGGGTGGGCGGGTGCAAGCAGTGTTCGATTGAAGAGCATGCATTTAGTTTTACTAGCGTTTAAGAGAAGTTGGAGGCCACGGAAGGAGTGTTGTATGGCATTGAAGCTCGTTTGGAGGTTTGTTAACACAGTGTCCAATGAAGGGCCAGATGTATACAAAATGGTGTCGTTTGCGTAGAGGTGGATCTGAGAGTCACCAGCAGCAAGAGCGACATCATTGATATACACAGAGAATAGAGTCGGCCCGAGAATTGAACCCTGTGGCACCCCCATAGAGACTGCCAGAGGTCCAGACAACAGGCCCTCCGATTTGACACATTGAACTCTATCTGAGAAGTAGTTGGTGAACCAGGCGAGGCAGTCATTTGAGAAACCAAGGCTATTTAGTCTGCCAATAAGAATGCGGTGATTGACAGAGTCGAAAGCCTTGGCCAGGTCGATGAAGACGGCTGCACAGTACTGTCTTTTATCGATTGTGGTTATTATATCGTTTAGGACCTTGAGCGTGGCTGAGGTGCACCCATGACCAGCTCGGAAACCAGATTGCATAGCGGAGAAGGTACCGTGGGATTCGAAATGGTTGGTGATCTGTTTGTTAACTTGGCTTTCAAATACTTTCGAAAGGCATGGCAGGATGGATATAGGTCTGTAACAGTTTGGATCTAGAGTGTCACCCCCTTTGAAGAGGGGGATGACCGCGGAAGCTTTCCAATCTCTGGGGATCTCAGACAATACGAAAGAGAGGTTGAACAGGCTAGTAATAGGGGTTGCGACAATTTCGGCGGCTAATTTTAGAAAGAAAGGGTCCAGATTGTCTAGCCCAGCTTATTTGTAGGGGTCCAGATTTAGCAGCTCTTTCAGGACATCAGCTATCTGAATTTGGGTGAAGGAGAAGGGGGGTGGGGCATGGGCAAGTTGCAGCGGAGGGTGCAGAGCTGGTGGCCGGGGTAGGGGTAGCCAGGTGGAAAGCATGGCCAGCCATAGAAAAATGCTTATTGAAATTCTCGATTATCGTAGATTTATCGGTGGTGACAGTGTTTCCTAGCCTCAGTGCAGTGGGTAGCTGGGAGGAGGTGCTCTTATTCTCCATGGACATTACAGTGTCCCAAAACGTTTTGGAGTTAGTGCTACAGGGTGCAAATTTCTGTTTGAAGAAGCTAGCCTTTGCTTTCCTAACTGCTTGTGTATATTGGTTCCTGGCTGTTCGATGCTAATGCTGTACGCCACAGGATGTTTTTGTGCTGGTCAAGGGCAGTCAAGTCTGGGGTGAACCAGGGGCTATATCTGTTCTTAGTTCTGAATTTTTTGAATGGGGCATGCTTATTTAAGATGGAGAAGAAAGCACTTTTGAAGAACATCCAGGCATCCTCTACTGACGGAATGAGGTCAATATCCATCCAGGATACCCGGGCCAGGTCAATTAGAAAGACCTGCTCGCTGAAGTGTTTTAGGGAGCGTTTTGACAGTGATGAGGGATGGTCGTTTGACTGCGGACCCATTACAGACGCAGGAAATGAGGCAGTGATCGCTGAGATCCTGGTTGAAGACGGCGGAGGTGTATTTAGAAGGTAAATTAGTCTGGATGATATCTATGAGGGTGCCCATGTTTATGGATTTAGGGTTGTACCTGGTAGGTTCCTTGATAATTTGTGTGAGATTGAGGGCATCTAGTTTAGATTGTAGGACGGCCGGGGTGTTAAGCATATCCCAGTTTAGGTCACCAAGCAATACGAACTCTGAGGATAGATGGGGGGCAAGCAATTCACATATGGTGTCCAGGGCACAACTGGGGGCTGACGGGGGTCTGTAGCAAGCGGCAACAGTGAGAGACTTATTTCTGGAAAGGTGGATTTTTAGAAGTAGAAGCTCAAACTGTTTGGGCACAGACCTGGATAGTATGATAGAGCTCTGCAGGCTATCTCTACAGTAGATTGCAACTCCGCCCCCTTTGGCAGTTCTATCAAGACGAAAAATGTTGTAGTTCGGAATGGACATTTTGGAATTTTTGCTTCAGGCACTGCTAGAACATCAGGGTTGGCAGAGTGTGCTAACGCAGTGAATAACTCAAACTTGGGGAGGAGACTTCTGATGTTAACATGCAAGAAACCAAGGCTTTTACGGTTACAGAAATCAACAAATGATAGCGCCTGGGGGGTAGGAGTGATACTGGGGACTACAGGGCCTGGGTTAACCTCTACATCACCAGAGGAACAGAGGAGAAATAGAATAAGGATACGGCTAAAGGCTTTAAGAACTGGTCTTCTAGTGCATTGGGTACAGAGAAGATTTCCGGGCGTTGTAGAATTGATTTACGGCATTATGTACAGACAAGGATATGGAATGATATTGGGTAACTATGAAGGAGATAGCATCACTGGAGGTACCGATTGAGCCGGTCTCCGCGTGTATGGGGGGTGGGACAAAGGAGCTCTCTGAGGCTGGTTGAGCTGAACTTGGGGCTCTACAGTAAAATTGTATAATAAGAACTAACCCAAACAGCAAATGGCTAGGCATATTGACATGGGAGAGAGGCATAACGCAATCACAGGTGTTATTCGAGAGGGCTAAGACAACAACTGGTAATGGCGACGAAAGTTTGGGCTGAGACTAAACAGATAAACAGTATACGGGTACCGTGTAAAGGAACAGTCCAGCAGGCATTAGCTGTGTAGCTGAGTGATCATAAGGTCCAGTGAACAGCACTAAGTAAGTCCGGGAGCAGATCGTAGGCTGCTAAATCACAGGCGAGCAGGAGGCACAGCTGTTGATTGCGCGTGCTAGCGGGCCGGGGCTAGCAGATGGATTTTCGTGGTCGTCGTAACGGGAAGCCTGTTGAAACCACATCAGACGATTACGTCGGCAGACCAGTCGTGATGGATCGTCGGGGCTCCGTGTCGACACTAGGAGGTCCCATCCGGTTGACAGAGAGGTAGATAGCCGGGAGATGGGCCTGGCTCAAGGCTAGCTCAAGGCTAACTGGTACATTGGGAAGTGGTGATTAGCCAACATCAGCCATTCGGTTGCAGCTAGCTAGTTGCGATGGTCCGGTGTTAAGGTCCAGTGATTCAGTGATTCCGGCAGAAAATCTGATATGCTCTGGGTCGAGTACTTGATGTCTCAATGTACTCAATTACTGTATTGTGCATTGTTTTTCTTCATGGTGATGGAAAGTCTACAGGGACAAACCTAGATGACCAGCCTATGTACAATACAGTAATGTACATTCACATTTAGTGGTTTGTAAGGATGGTAGATTAATACTGCACAAAAGGTGGTTGTTTTCCATGTTATTTGATAAAGAATAATATTTAATTTGATGTGGATGTTTTGTGTCTTTTCCAATAACTTTACACCTTTTGATGTAAATGTTTGAGGACAGGCTTTTGTTCTTTCTGGATGCCATTAGAATGACAATTGCAGAGAAAGGGACAGGGCAACAACTCTTACAATTCTAACTATTGAATCCTGCAAACAACTACCTTTTTTGCCAAAGCTGAGATGCTGAAAATAAATGTTTGCCTGCACTACAGATGTCTACATCGTCCGCTAATACTAGTAAAGGCCCAGTGTACTACTTTGTGAAAAAAATAAAAATTCAAAAAATATATATATAGTTTTGTATTAATATATTTTTTTTATTCCGATGTTTCAGGATGTGCTGCAGCACCCTCAGCACCCCTACTTCCCGCGGCTTTTATAATAATGACCTCTCTTTCTCTCTGTCTCTCTCATTCTTCTCCCTTCCCATCCCCCCTCCCCCTACAGGAGTACAAGGCATGTAACCTGGAGGCGTGTCCAGAGGTGAAGAGGAACACCCCCTGGACCCCGTGGATGCCCATCAACGTGACCCAGGGTGGGGCACGCCAGGAGCAGAGAATGCGCTACATGTGCCGCGCCCAGCTAGCAGACCCCCACGAGCTGCAGATCGGACGACGCAAAGTAGAGACCCGCTTCTGCCCCAACGACGGCACGGTTGCCTGCGAAACCGACAGTGAGTGTCCGATGTGGAATCGGTAGTTAGTTGTGATGTGCTAGTAGCAACCATTGAGCAAGTGACATGTATTGTGTTGGTGTGCAGAGGGTTAGGAGTTCATGCCCAGGTTTAAATATAATTTTAAATATAATTTTCACTCTGTTAAACCCACCCACTCTCAATCTATATTATAGACGGCTCTCAGACCATTGTGGGAATACTGCCCTTGAATAGTTACTGTACTGTATGTATACAGGAGGTTGGTGGCACCTTAATTGCGGAGGATGGGCTAGTGGTAATGACTGGAGCAGAATAGGTGGAGTGGTATCAATTACATGGTTTCCAGGTGTTTGATGCCATTCCATTTGCTCTGTTCCATTATTATAAGCCGTCTTCCCATCAGCAGTATCCTCCCCCTGGGTGGTACAGTGATGTAGAGCATGATGAAGGAATCCTCCTGTTAGTGTGTTAGTGTCTGTTAGTGTGTTAGTGTCTGTTAGTGTCTGTTAGTGTCTGTTAGTGTGTGTTAGTGTCTGTTAGTGTGTTACTGTCTGTTAGTGTGTTAGTGTCTGTTAGTGTGTTAGTGTCTGTTAGTGTGTTAGTGTCTGTTAGTCTGTTAGTGTGTTAGTGTCTGTTAGCGTGTTAGTGTCTGTTAGTGTGTCTGTTAGTCTGTTAGTCTGTTAGTGTCTGTTAGTGTATGTTAGTGTGTTAGTGTCTGTTAGTGTGTTAGTGTCTGTTAGTGTGTTAGTGTCTGTTAGTGTGTTAGTGTGTTAGTGTCTGTTAGTGTGTTAGTGTCTGTTAGTCTGTTAGTGTGTTAGTGTCTGTTAGCGTGTTAGTGTCTGTTAGTGTGTCTGTTAGTCTGTTAGTCTGTTAGTGTCTGTTAGTGTATGTTAGTGTGTTAGTGTCTGTTAGTGTGTTAGTGTCTGTTAGTGTGTTAGTGTCTGTTAGTGTCTGTTAGTGTGTTCGTGTCTGTTAGTGTGTTAGTATGTTAGTGTCTGTTAGTGTGTTAGTGTCTGTTAGTGTGTTAGTGTCTGTTAGTGTGTTAGTGTCTGTTAGTGTGTTAGTGTCTGTTAGTGTGTTAGTGTCTGTTAGTGTCTGTTAGTCTGTTAGTGTGTTAGTGTCTGTTAGTCTGTTAGTGTCTGTTAGTGTGTTCGTGTCTGTTAGTGTGTTAGTGTCTGTTAGTCTGTTAGTGTCTGTTAGTCTGTTAGTGTGTTAGTGTCTGTTAGTGTGTTAGTGTATGTTAGTGCGTTAGTGTCTGTTAGTGCGTTAGTGTCTGTTAGTGTATTAGTGTCTGTTAGTGTGTTAGTGTCTGTTAGTGTGTTAGTGTGTAGGTCTCCCAGCAGGCAGGCAGTGCTGCTGGTCACAGTCCAATGCTTCTCTCCTGGTGGCAGCTTTACACCCTCCGCCCACTGTATCGATTAACTGTAGCTGGCTGACAGTGGCCAGGCTGGCCAGGGTGGGCTGGGTAGGTAGGGTGGGCAGACAGGAGGACAGACACAGAGAGCAGCTGATTAACTGCTTCTGAACGGGAAATACAGTCTAGACTGGACAGGACTGAAGGGAAGGCTGGGCTCTCTCTCTCTGTCTCTCTGTCTCTCTCTGTCTCTGTCTCTCTCAGTCTCTCTCTGTCTCTCTGTCTGTCTCTGTATCTCTCTCTGTCTCTCTGTCTCTCTGTCTCTCTGTCTCTCTCTCTCTCTCTCTCTCTCTCTCTCTCTCTCTCTCTCTCTCTCTCTCTCTCTCTCTCTCTCTCTCTCTCTCTCTCTCTCTCTCTCTCTCTCTCTCTCTCTCTCTCTCTCTCTCTCTCTCTCTCTCTCTCTCTCCCTCTCTCTGTCTGGCCAGGTGGCTCTGTCTGCTGTATATATATTCAGTCAGTGAGGTCACTGTAAAACACTTAAGCACTGCCCAACGTGTCACAGTCTAGCCAGACTTACCCAGAATAAGACCAGAGCTGACTTGAGTAATGGCACAGATATGAATAAAGTAAGAATACTTCCTCAGTACAGAGAGGAGATTATTTTTCAGTTGTATGACTCACCATGGAGGCAGGATTGAAGAACCTGAATAGCTTGGGAATGGACTAGAATGGGTGTGTGAGTGTGTTTCAGTATAAAGAGAGGCTGGTCCTATTGATCCCCTGGTCTCAGTGATCTGTCCCCTGTATGTGTGAGCTATTCCATACACGTATATGATATACACTGGTATCATACTACTCTATCTCTATGACCTGTGTAATGTAGAAAGGATTCAGTGTATTGAGTAGACCAGTAACCTGTGTATTAACCCTTTCCTGTACTGGTAGCTCTAGTGGAGGAACTCCTAAGGACCCCTGTGTTACGAGTAGCAGGCTCCGACTGGTCGTCATGGGAGACGTGGTCCGCCTGCTCCCAGGACTGTGCCAAGGGGTACCGCACCCGCAAGCGCACCTGTACCACCCCAGAGGGCAAGGCTGCCCCGCCAGCCTGCAGGGGCTCACCGGTGGAGTACCAGGACTGCAACTCTCAGGCCTGCCAAGGTAAAGGGGAAGAGAACATGCACACACATACACACACATACACACACATACACAAACTACTTCCATAACTATACATCAATGAACTCCAGTTGTGGTTAGCATAATACACACATTAACACACCACCAGCGAGAGAGCTGTATGCTAATGCTAGTCCTGTAAAGTTATGCTGAGGGGATCATTGGTTCCATTAGCTAATAAAATAGAATCGAGGAGTCCTTGGTTACAGTAGCTGAGTCATTCTAGTGTTTAAATTAAAGCACCTCATCATCCCCTAATCATGCAGTTGGCCTGCTTTAACCAGTGGTAACTCCACCCAGCCCTGCTCATAACAACTGCTCTTAACACTGGGATGTGGACTGACTGTATTCATGTTGTATGGTTGGTGCATCACTGATGATCATCCCTTGAGTCTGTCATCTCTCTCTCTGTCTGTCTGTCTGTCTGATAGTTGGATATTATGGGAGGGAGGGAGAGAGAGAGAGAGAGAGAGAGAGAGAGAGAGAGAGAGAGAGAGAGGCAAGGGAGATAGTTGAAGAAAATAGATTTGACAAGATTGAGATGGAGGTGAAGAGTGTGAGACAGAAATGGCTATAAGGAGACTTCTCTGGTCCTGATGTATCTATCTTTATTTTACAAGTTTGCTGGTTTTCTTGAGAGGCTCTCTCTTTATATTCCACTTTCCCCAAAATGTCCTCCCCAGTCCCATCACCATGCAGCATTCACAGGGGCCAGACAGACAGCCAGAGGGGTGTGAGGCAACCAAAGCAGTCACGTCCCAGTTCGCTCTCCCTACTATCTAATCCACTGAAGTAAATTGAGTTTTCTAGAGCACGAGGTGAGGGGGGTGAGGACGGCATTACAGCCCCACCTCCACTACCCACTCAACACTCACCTTCATCTCTCTCTGTCAAATCCATTATTTACTGTCTCGCTCCCCTCACCATTCACTCTCTCAGCTCAAACACTCTCATTCAGAAGGGCATGCTGACTGACTGTACCTGTTCAATGTGAGTGGAATGACAACAAACTTAATATAGCAAGCCTTTATAGAGGGGTTAAGCATAGCAGAGTTATTCTTAGGCATGGAAGGTGCTGTGTAGGGACAATGGACAGCAGTGTAGTTTTTTAAGTAGATAATCTATCTGGTCCTCTGGGTAGACTTTGGTTTTGTTTATTGCAGCTACAAGAGGATAGTATTTCATATGTTTATTTTTGCCTAGTTAGTGATGAGAGAGATATCTGGCCTTGCTTGTATGTTTATGTCTTGTGTGTGTTTGTCTTTGTGTGTGTGTGTGTGTTCCTGTCCAGTGAGTGGAGCCTGGTCATGTTGGTCGTCCTGGTCTCAGTGTTCAGTGCCCTGTGGTGGAGGGCACTACCAGCGTACCCGCTCCTGTAACAACCCCAGCCCTGGCAACGGAGGAGATATCTGTATTGGGCTACACACTGAGGAAGCGCTGTGCAACACACACACCTGTGACGGTAAGGCACACACACATCACACATCACACCCAACACCACCCCAACACATCCATCAGAGTCACACGCTTCCTTTACATCAGGACGATCATTAGCTCTAATCAATACATTACAATTAGTCTATCATGATAATTACTCACTGATCAATACTGTGCCAATCAACACCTTGTTATGTCGCTCCAGAGAGGGCTTTGAAATGGAGTTCCAAGCCTGTCTGCTGCTTCTCTTTTGCAGCCTCAGTGCCAGCCTTGTGGGGGTACAGACCGGTGGTGTACCTTTTGGCCCTCTGCTCTGTGTGTTCCTCTGTGTAGTGGCTCTGCTCCCAATAGGACACTGTCATATGTGTGATTCTGAGCCGGCTAATCCTGGACTGGGTAGAAAGTTACTCTCAGACGTTTCTCTGAATAAGCCCACAGCCCTAATGAGAGACGAGACACCGTTTCTAAAGAATTTCTTTTTTGTTTTATCTGATTCCTATCCTAATCCATTCTTTATTTCCTGGAATTTGCTAGCCAGTGTCAATATTTCTTCTGTTGCTGCTGTGGCGTGTGGCCTTGTGTGTGTGCATGCACTGTGCTCTTTATAAACTGAGACTGACCACAGCGTCAGGAAAGAACAAGGGCTTTTATCAATAGTCTTCTTCCTAAAGACCAAAAGGTCATTCATATTGAATTAGCCCAACTGTCAGTCAGTCGGTCAGTCAGTCAGTAATTACAGACAAGGAAGGGAATTGTTTTCTTTCTTTTACTTGGACTGCATCCCAAATGGCAACCTATTCCCTAAATAGTATTCCCTGGTCAAACGTAGTGCACTATATAGGGAATAGGGTGCCATTTGGGATGCAGTCTTGATGCATATCAGCCCGTTTCCTCAGGTTAATGTTCTCTTTTGACGTAGGGCAAACACTTCCCGTTAGAAGGGTGTGTGTGCCTGCACAGCTGCCTGTGCTTGTGTCCACAGTTTGCCATGCTAATGACGTGGCCATCTCATCTGTCTCCGGCTATGGTACATTTACTGACAGGCAGGACATTGGTCATCTATGCATGGATCCTCGCTCACTTCCCTACAGATACAGTGCACCTCCAATTAGCCAAAAGGCCTTGTGTCTGTCAGTCCCCAGCCTATCTGATGGCCCTTTCTGAGATGGCTAAAGAGATTGTGCTAACTAATGGAGGACAGGTGTGTGTGTGTGTGCTTGTGTGTTTGTTTGTGTGTGTGTGCGTGCATGCGTGTGTGACCGTTATTACAGTGAATGCTAATAGAGGTGCCTCAGGATTTTATTTCTAGCTTGATCCAATTCTACAGCTCAGACACGTTGGTTTGGTTGAGGGACGTAAATAAATGAATGAAATATATGAAGCAATTATAGTAAGAGGGCTGGTTTGCTGCGTTATTAAACACAAATGTGATATTATGCGACAGTACAGTGTCCATATTAGGACAGGCTCAAAGTCACAAGGCCACCAACTCCTTGTGACTCTGAGGCTGTCCGAATATGGATACCATCCTAATATGGACACCTTACCATGGGGGTTGTATTCTGTCGTTCTACCAACACGGGTTGTGGGAGATCAAAGAGCAGACGGAGCAGCTTCAGCAGCCAGTGACTGAGTCTCTGACTGATAAGAGAGGTAAACAAAATGGCTGCTGTCATAGAGCCTTATATATGTACAGTTTCTTTGGATTAATGGGTTCTGTCATTATTTGTTGGGAAACTGGGAGAGGATCTTTTCTGTTTACTGTATACAAGCGCCTGCCGGCCAGGAAACATGACTTAAGCTTGGCTCTGGACACAAACATCTCGGCTATGCACTAAACAAACTATGGGTTTGCTTTCTCATTACCTCACAAACATTTGGGTCTGTTTGTATATGGCTAGGGTTGTTTGTGGCTGTGCTGTGGTGGGGCTAGTTTGTTTGTTTGTCTCATGCTCTTGGGTGGGCATGTTGGGTTCCAGGCATTTTAAGACTGCAGCAGTTACTTCAACTCAGGGTGAGTCCATGGTCATTTGTCTGTGTACTGACAGTCACTGTGTGTGTGTGTGTGTGTGTGTGTGTGTGTGTGTGTGCAGGCGGCTGGATGGCCTGGTCTCTGTGGTCAGCGTGTGACAATGCAGGGCTGCAGGTACGCAGCAGGGTATGTGGGGCTCAAGGCTCCGCCCCCTGTGTGGGAAACAGCACCGAGCACAGGGACTGCAATGAGATCCCAGGTGAGTCCGACACTCCTTTATCATCAGCATCATCACCATTATGTAACATAGACGCACATTGAAATTAGCCGTATCATCACACACATAGGGCCAGTTTTCAGAATAAGCCATTTCCTGGTCTAAAAATCATGTTAAATTGAAAGTGCTTTTAAACCCATCAGTGTTCTGGAAACTGCCCCATATAATATAAAACCCCTCCAATCCCCACCAGACAGAGGCCTTGCCCATCTTCTATCTTAATTAGCGCTAATCTCAGTAAATCAGGCTTCTCAGACTGCTCCTCTGATGTCTCTGTCTGTTAAGGTTTTTTCCTTTATTTTAGCCGTAGTCGTAGTGATCTTTCAGGGCCTGGCTGCCAGAGACAAAACAAGACATACTCACTAGCCCAGAATACCAAGTGAATTAAATTAAGGCTTCTCGCAATTAATATTAATGTGTCACAACACCAAGGCTGCATCACGAATGGCCCCCTATTCCCTATATAGTGCACTACTTTTGACCAGAGCCCTGTGTCCTGATCAGAAGTAGTACACTATATAGGGAATGGGGTGCCATTTGGGATGCAGGCCAAATCACATCTAATTTATTGCAATTTTGGACGAGGCGATGGAAATCGTAAGGTCACTGGGATGACGTGTGACACTGCCTGGGGGGAATTTGCCCCAAATGTAATCATAGGATTGTTGCGTCTCAATTAAAAACATACCCTTCCCTCCATTGCTCTCCCTCAAACTACCATCCTGATGAATTAGTGGAAGGCAGACATCGTTTAACTATAAATGATTGGCTTTACTTTGAATGTCTGTTAAACTTCATAGAAGCTCAGGCTACACAACATTCAACATTCACGACATATACAACATTCCACTGGATAAATGATTCATTGATTTGTGTTTCATGATGTTTGCTTGTTTGTTTGTGCTGTATGTACTGTATACAGTATATCATCTACCAGTTAAAATCAAAGTCTACTTTGGTGTCTTGGGGTGATTCCAGCTATGTCTGTGGGTGGTAAGAATCTGCATGTGCTGGTAGCTGACTGTGTGTCTATCTCTGCATGTCTGTCTGTCTGTGTGTTGTGTTGCAGTGATTCTCCCTGCGTCTGGCTTTGATAAGGACCAGCAATGCGGAGGTAAATGGATTAACAATCTACGTGTGTGCATGTGTGATCGTGCGTGTGTGTTTGTGTGCGTGGACACACACACAATCTACCTGGGGGGGATGATGTAGGGATAGAGCGAGAGTTAGTTGTACTCCTTGACTTACCCCACATTTTGTTGTGCTACAGCCTGAATTCAAAATGGATTACATTGATTTTTTTCTCTACACACAATACCCCATAATGACAAAGTGAAAACATGTTTTTAGAAATGTTAGCAAATTGATAACTCATTTACATAAGTAATCACACCCCTGAGTCAATATTTTGTAGAAGCTGCTTTGGCAGCGATTACAGCTGTGAGTCTTTCTGGGTAAGTCTTAGGGTTTAATATATTGCCGGTATTTTACAAATGTTCCAACCCGAGAATAAATCACTTTTCACCCGGGTAACCTGGTATTTCCTGCCAAAACCAGAAGTGTCATTCAAAAGCATTATAAAGCATATAAATATGTCTGGTATAACCTGATGCCTAATGAGCCATATACAGTATTAAATAAATGTTATGAGCCAATACATATGATATAGGCTACTGCACGTTATGCACGACAGAAAAACATAAAAGCCCATAGATGTAGCTACCTATATACTCTCTTCGTTAAATAAATGAAACGAGCTCCAGTAGGCTAATCTTTTTGAGTGTGAATTGTATTACTGTACTGTATTATACTGTATTATATGGACTGGAATTACGCACATCGTTCAAACCATGATAAAGCAGAAGAGAACATACGATTCTGGTGTAGCACATGCGGCCTACAAAGTTACAAGTATAGGCACACCCTATTCCCCTGTGTGAAGAAGTAATTGCCCCCTTACACTCAATAACTGGTTGTGCCACGTTTAGCTGCAATGACTCCAACCAAATGCTTCCTGTAGTTGTTGATCAGTCTCTCACGTCGCTGTGGAGGAATTTTGGCCCACTCTTCCATGCAGAACTGCTTTAACTCAGTGACGTGTGGGTTTTCAAGCATGAACTGCTCGTTTCAAGTCCTGCCACAACATCTCAATTGGGATTAGGTCTGGACTTTGACTAGGCCATTCCAAAACTTCCAATTTGTTGCTTTTTAGCAATTTTCATGTAGACTTGATTGTGTGTTTTGGATCATTGTCTTGCTGCATGACCCAGCTGCGCTTCAGCTTCAGCTCACAGACGGATGGTCTGACATTCTCCTGTAGAATTCTCTGATACAGAGCAGAATTCATGGTTCCTTCTATTAAGGCAAGTCGTCCAGGTCCTGAGGCAGCAAAGCATCCCCAAACCATCACACCACCACCACCATGCTTGACCTTTGGTATGATGTTCTTACTGTGGAATGCAGAGTTTGGTTTTCGCCAGGCATTACTGGAACCATGTCGTCCAAAGAGTTTTAAAACTCTGCAGCTGCAATTTAAAAAAGAATCTTTACAATTAAAGAACAGGGTGACCCCCGAAAGCCAGATGGAGATGGGTAAATTAGACGCTCATTCGGGCTTTATATTACTGTAGCATAGGCTATGCTGCAGCAAATGTAGGCCTACCTGTCACAAGAAAAAAAGTTACCATGATGAGATGATAGGTCTACATGCATTGTGAACTGCGCTCCATACTGAGATGGGCTGTCTGTCCCCACCCTGAGCATTGATTCATCATGCAGAGGCCGTAGAGAAGCCAAATTTAGACATCGCATATCAGTTAACAGTTCCATTTCACACCATGCTGTTCATATAAATAAGGGAGTGGTTTTTGGTGGTCAATCTCGGTAACCTGGTTCCCGCTATTCAACCTTAGTAAAGTCTGTAAGAGCTTTCCACACCTGGATTGTGCAACATTTGCCCATTATTCTTTTCAAAATTCTTTAAGTTCTGTCAATTTGGTTGTTGGTCACTGCTAGACAACCAATTTCAGGTCATGCCATAGATTTTCAAGTAGATTTAAGTCAAAACTGTAACTTGGCCACTCAGGAACATTCACTGTCTTCTTGGTAAGCAACTCCAGTGTAGATTTGGCCTTGTGTTTTAGGTTATTGTCCTGCTGAAGGTGAATACATCTCCCAGTGTCTGGTGGAAAGCAGACTGAACTAGCTTTTTCTATAGGATTTTGACTGTGCTTATAGCTCCATTCCGTTTGGGGGTGGGGGAGTTTAACGATTACAAGCATATCCATAACATGATGCAGCCACCACTATGCTTGAAAATATGGAGAGTGGTACTCAGTAATGTCTTGTATTGGATTTGCCCTAAACATAACACTTTGTATTCAGGACCAAAGTTTAACTTTCTTTGCCACATTTTTTCAGTATTACTTCAGTGCCTTGTTGAAAACAGGCATAGCCGCGGGAAGATGTTTGGGGGTGGGGGAGCTGCGAAATAAGAGACGGCTATTGGTCCGCTAATACAGGACTCATAAAGGCCCAGTGCACTACATTTGTGAAGAAAAAAATACTTGCCCATGCTACAGAGGGCTATATCGGTCTGCTAATACAGGACTAGTAAAGGCCCAGTGCACTACTTTTGTGAAAAAGCATCCTCAGCACTCCTATTTCCCGCCACTATGCAAACAGGATGCATGTTTTGTAATATTTTTATTCTGTACAGGCTTCCTTCTTTTCACTCTGTCAATTACGTTAGTATTGAGGAGTACCTACAATGTTGTTGATCCATCTTCAGTTTTCTCCTATCACAGCCATCAAACTCAGTAACTGTTTTAAAGTCACCATTTGCCTCATGGCGAAATCCCTGAGCGGTTTCCTTAATCTCTAGCAACTGAGTTAGGAAGGACGCCTGTATCTTTGTAGTGACTGGATGTATTGATACACCATCCAAAGTGTAATTAATAACTTCACCATGCTCAAAGGGATATTACATTTTTCACCCATATACCAATAGGTGCCCTTCTTTGTGAGGCATTGGAAAACCTCCCTGGTCTTTGTGGTTGAATCTGTGTTTGAAATTCACTGCTTGACTGAGGGACCTTACAGATGATTGTATGTGTTGGGTAGTCATTCAAAAATCATGTAAAACACTATTATTGCACACCGAGTGAGTCAATGCAACTTATTATGTGACTTGTTTAAGCAAATGTTTTTATTTAGGCTTGCCATAACAAAGGGTTTGAATACTTATTGACTCAAGATATTTCAGCTTTTCATTTTTAATTAATTTGTTTAATTAAAAAAAACATTATGGGGTACTGTGTTTAGGCCAGTGACAACACATCGGAATTTAATCCATTTTAAATTCAGGCTGTAGCACAATAAAATGTGTAAAAAGTCAAGGGGTGTGAATACTTTCTGAAGGCACTGTGCTGGAGAAAATCAGGATGGCACAAGCCTTTGAACCAATCATCAGATGGGGAATATGTATTAGGGGGGACGGCCTATAGAATGAGGTGTAGGTAGCCTGCTGGGAACGGTAATGGTTTGAAAAGGCTGTGCCACCACACCATTGGACAGTTTCCAGGAAAGACGCCAAGGGAACTGAGAAGAAGGAGCTTGGTGCTCTTGAATAAACAAACATTGCTAGCCTGGTCCCCGATCTGTTTGTGCTGTCTTGCCAACTCCTGTGGCTATTGAATGACCATAGGAGTTGGCAAGAAACCAAAAACAGATTATCAACCAGATTACTGAGGTAGAGCTTGTTGCCCCTGAATGAACCACCATTTTACTGCAAAACAATACCTGATGGAGGACAGAAAGAGCGAAAACGGCAGATTACAGACACAGATAAGTGAACCAAACATCCTGACTGACCTCCTCCCATCTGTCTGCTTTGTTGTGTCTTCCCAGCGTTCACCTCGCTGCACCTGATAGCCACAGGCGTGTCCTGTTTCCTGGGGGCGGGCCTTCTGTCCTTTCTGGTCTACATGTACAGTCAGCGCTTCCACAAGCCCTCGCAGGAGTCCGCCGTCATACACCCCACCACGCCCAACCACCTCAACTACAAGGGCAACACCACACCAAAGAACGAGAAGTACACGCCCATGGAGTTCAAGGTATTGTCACAGGTATTCAAGGATTGTCACACACGTAGACACAAATGCACGCATGCAGACACGCGCTTGCATACACACACCAAGAAACACAATTTTCTACGTAGAGATTCCATATGCATAGGTTTATTTCATTACATGAACTACTGTACAGGGGATGAGTTATGGTGAGAGCTCAGAACATGTATGTCTTATTTGTCTTCATCTGGTTTCCTTACTCTACTTTCTCTTCACAGTCTCAGTCCTTATTAATGGCCCTCGTTAGCCTGTTGTAGCCATGGACTCCCACTGCTGTTTATAATGCTGGAACCAGCATCTTTTGAGGAAGGTAGCAGCCGAAACATCGTTGCTGGCTGAACAATATTGATACATGTAAAATCAAGCGCCACCCTCCTGCCCCACCTTCCCTATGTCTTGGCCCTAACATCTGTGTGTTCCTGTGAGCCATGGTCCGATCTCATCGATCTGTCCCACCATGGCATTGCCCTCCCTGCAGGTGGCAGGGTTAGCCCTAGGACCAACGTTGTATCATGATCCACCTTCTATACATACTGCAGTTGCATATTCTATTGCCCCATAATTAGTCAAGTATTATGCTAGGATGCTCTTTATCTCAGGTGACGGTTGCTGCTTCTCAGAAGGAAACCTGATTATTTTCTAAAGATGTCAGCCACCAGCTGGCTGAGTGATGTGTTTGTGGCTGATTGAGGCTGGATCCTAACGTGTTGCTGAGGCTGGGTCCTTATGCTGGGCCCTAATTATGAGAGTCATATGGTGAGAGCAGGGTCTCATTAGGTTAATGATCAGACCAGGCATATTTCATACGACAGGTAGCTAGCTAGCTATTAGCCTGGCATCCTAACTGATTTCTCTACGTTTCACCATTGAGCGCAGCATTCAGTCTGGTTAAACCAGGCTATCTAGCTAGAGCCACTGGCTCAACCTGAGAACTACTGCTGTTATTGTTGCTCTAGCCATCACATTATGCGGTTGTTTCTTCACAGGCCCTCACCACCCTCATCCATGATGGCCGACGTTGTTGTGCATTTCACTGATTCTGTAACTCATTTACAGAGCAGTGTTTGGCCTAGAGCTAAATGACATTACTCAGCAGCCTCCGTAAAGTGTTCCTTCCGTCGGCGTGTTGTGGCTTCTAGCCGCCACGACCTGCCTCTAAAGTGCAAGTGCATTAAATTAAGGGTGTGTCCCAAATGGGACCTAATTTCCTATATATTGCAGTACATTCCCTATGGGCTCTGATCAAAAGTAGTGCACTATAAAGGGAATAAGGTGCCATTTGGGATGCAGACTAAAGGTTTTTTAGGTGCCTACTGTAATTTATTCATGTCTCTCATATTTGTTCATTGATTATGCTTGATGTTTGACTGCTAAATCAAATTTGTTGAAGTGTTGTACCTTGCTTAGAAATCTACCCTACAGTACCCAGCACTGTTGCCCACTTTTCAACCTGTAAGAGTCTAATATATTGATATTGCTCCTGTCTGAGTCATTGGTAAACTAACCCATCTGTTACAACACTGGTATAAAACTCTTATGTCACTGTTATAACACTGTTATGACTGTTTTCTCTACTCTTCCCACCTCACCCAGAAAAACACTTTACTGAACAGTACGTACCTTTTCAACCCATCAGTGTTTTTTGTCTAATTTTGTAGCCACTGTCACCTGTTATGACACTCTTCTCTCCTCCTCCAGACCCTGAACAAGAATAACCTGCTCCCAGATGAGAGGTCTAACTTCTACCCAACGCCCCTGCAGCAGACTAACATGTACACCACCACCTACTACCCCACAGCGCTGGGCAAATATGACTACAACAGGCCTGACTCCTCCCCTTCCCCCTGCAGGACCTATAACAACAGCTGAGACACCCCCCCTCCCCCATGGCCCAGGCCCCACCCACCCAGACTGAACTGAACTCCACCCCTATCACCATGGTGACAGATGGCATGGTGACTGAAAACAACCTCTGACCTGGAACTCATTTTTGCTCCCCTCTCCTTTATCCCATGGGGGATATGGGGGGGGGTGTAAGGGTAGACTCACTAAGTACAGCCAGGAATTTGATCATAGTTTGGGGTGGGGGGGAGTACTGGACATCACAGTGTCAACGTAGTGCTTCGGTGGCGAGATAAATGATGAACTCTATAAGACACTATAAGCTACAGTATGGAGTTGGAGAACTAATTATCCCTGTGGAACATGACAACCTGAGCGCCTTACTGTAGGTGTAGGTGTTGCTGTCCCGAGAGGCTAGAGTTGGCCTTAGGAGAAAACTCTAAATGGCCGCCACCTCTCCTCCCTGGTCTGTCTGGTCACCTCTATGAATGAGTCTCAATGACACCAACATCCCCTCGGTCTGCAGCATCCATCCCCATGATAAACACCGAATTCTCCCAACAACAAAAGCAGTTACCCAGAACAACCCTACCAGCGCATATCATTGTGTCTGTCCTTTAGTATGGTGGATGTGAATCAGGAGGGAACAAAAAAAAGAACTCAATTAAATCAAGAGATGAAGAGATCAATATCAGTTCTATTTTGTTTGGAGGTGGATGGATGCACTCAGCTCACCTCGCCTCATCACATGACACGAGGAGGACAAGAACCTGGGACTTCAGCTCCGCTGTGGCGGAGTGGTCCTAGGGGACCAGGGGAACAGAGGAACAGAGGCACATCCAGGAATAGCAGCGGGTGATCTGTTATGGGAAAACTGCCTACACTAGACCACATAGATACAGACATACTCACTGCTGGAGAGAATCTCTCTATCTGCTAATGTCCAAACAAGGCCCACACCTCAGGCTGGCTGTGTTATGTACTGTATCGGTTTTTCACAAAGGCATTGTTTCCCAGGGAATGATCTGAACATGGGCTAGAGCGATGAGGTGTCTGACTGAGTTGGAATCAGTTGATGGGATACAGCTTTGGGATGCTTTGGGTATACAATAGAAGGGATCATGTGGGGTCAGATTTGACTTTCTATTACTTCTTTTTATGATGATATAAAGACTTCTGGAAGGAATTCCCTTGGTTCTAGAATGGAATGGATGCATTCTACTGAGTACTATACCTACCTACCTACCGCTCAGTGGTCATATTAAATATGGCCAGTGTGCAGAACTGGACTGCAACTGATTTTATATGATATCTTACAAGGTGGGATAATAAGCTATTATTATGAGGGAGGTTATTTGTTTGATGCTCGAGAGAGCAGTAGGATAGGAGGAAATGTTTTATTTCACAAATAAGGGATAGCTGATTCACTTTTGAGTTTCTCATCAGTTTCACACCACAACATAAAAAGAAATCACAGCAGCTTAGTAGCCAATACGTGTCTGACATATTAAAGGATCATTTTGCTTTATTACAACCACATCTCTATTTTTGATGGTATGTTATATAAGGGTCCAGACATTTTTTGTTGTTGCAATTTCACTTGTTTTTGAGAAACATACCCCAACCAGCGAGTCACTACCTCATCCTCGTTGTGCAGTACGGGAGCTCTGAAAAAACATGAACAAATGCTCCAGAAACATTCAAATACGTCCTTTTAGAAACTGAAAACCTTCAGTATAGTGATGCAGGTCTTTAGATGTTGTACACATGAAACATTATATTCCATTTTGTGTGACTCCAGCTGTTTCCCCTATCTAGCTGTTCCATTCTCCTAGTAGCCTGCTGCTAAAATGGACAAAGCTGTATCGTTCGAGTCGCAACAAAATGGAATATAACGTTGCGGATAAAGTTCAGAATCACACAATTTCATGTGTACAACATCTAAAGACCTGCATCACTATACTGAGAGGTTTTAATAAATAAAAAAGTGAAAGGGTCTGGACCCTTGTATAACACACCATTTCAGTACATAAAAAATAGAGATTTGGTTGTAAAAAACACTAAGATTTTACAAATAAAATAAAATAATGTAGAAGCAAATATTCACAGTCTGACTGTAGCGAATATCAATGTGTCCCTCTCTTTACAATGCTAAATCATGCTTAGAAATGCTTTGGTATGAGATTAATGTTTTTTTGTGTGCTTGTGCGTGTGTGTGTGTGTGGGTGTGCGTGGGTGTGTGCATGTGCGTGTGAGTGTGTATGTTTGCTTGCTTCGTATGTGTATGCCTGTGAGCGTGAAGGAGGAGAGGAACAGACAACTCTGTATGTATTTTGTACAATGTAAATGTAATTATTTCTTACATATGAATGTATATAATGGGATCTGTAAAGGGGTATGTGCATTTTTTTCACACATTATGATGATGTCACTCCTAATGTTCCACTGGGTTTCTATATGTTCCATGTATAAGATGTTAATCATTGTAAGTTAACGAGAGCTGCGCAGTCCTCATAAGGAAACACTATTTCTAGTGAAGCTTGGATCATAAAGGGCATTTCAGAAACAGAACTGAGCTATATTTTATTATTATGCCTGCTGTTAAAATGAATGCTAATTTAGCAGCAATGCTTTCAGTTCCGCTCATAGAAATAGAATGATTCTATTCTATCATTCTAATTCTATAGTTCCGCTATATGCACGAGAGCTCTATCTGTACATAAGAGACAGCCTTCGATCTGCAGAGCATTAATGACATCTAAAGGTTAGTATAATGTCAATGTATATTGTTGTATAGCTAACACTGTTTAAAAAATAAAAAAGCCTTAGTTGTAAAAAAAGTGCAGCAGCTATGTACTCACGAACCATGGGGTTTGTAAGGGGATAGAGCTTGCCAATGTGACTGGTTGACTAAGGCCTGGACAACTTCTCCAGCTGTTTTGTAACTTTCTACAGATGTACAGTTTAGCTACATCCTATGTAGTATCTTAATCCCTGTTTATACCTGGTGCTAACATGCATGCTTTGTGCTGATTGTGTCCACATCCTGATTGTGCCCACATTTGCAGACAGGTATAGACGATCAAAAGACACATTATGATCTGATTGTGATCAGATCTTACTGACCACCTCCGGAGGTAGTCAGGGACTCATTGTGTCTGGACAGTGAAACCATTTCAATCATAATTATCCCGCCTTCTAAAATTATTGACAGGTGGCACCATTAACTTATGACATCAATATGTGTCTTAAAATAAATTAATGAATATTATTTTGAAAGAAATCCATCAAATAATTTTCATACAGTGAGGGACCAGGAAATCTGGTCACAGTGCGGTCACAGTGGACGAATAAGGCTGCGTTTAGACAGACAGCCCAATTCTGATATTTTCTTTTCACAAAAAATTTCACCAGGTATAAACAAGGCTTTGGAGTAACAAAGACAGCCTGTCCTTTTAGAAGCACTCATGCCAGTTTAATACAAAATCAATGTCACCACAACAGTTTTAAAAAACTTAAAAGGCCTGCCTAAAAATTTCAAATAAGAACAAGATGCAGAAAATGATGAGTAGTGTATAGTAAGTATTACGATAGTCCATTGGCTAGATCAAATTAGATCAAAGTAATTAAGCTGTTGAGAGGATTTACAGCAACCCCTCCAGTGGTTTTCCTTTTCCCCACGTGCCTGACCCACATTTCTTGGTTTGTGATTGGCTCCCCCTAAATGGTGACTCCCTCTGATTGGCTTACCCTGGCCCTGTAGTAATTTTTGATTGGGCAAGCTGGATGTCACATTGTGAAGCTCTGTCCCCTGATTGGCTCGGTGCCCTTCTATGCAACTGACCTGGTGGTACTATTAGATATGTGATGTAGACTTTAATCACTGCCTTTTAGACACTGTGAATTTTTGGTACTCTATATTTTTGTATATTGTACATTATAAAGGATAATAAACCTTGATGCCAACACGACGTGTGTGTGTGTGTGTGTGTGTGTGTGTGTGTGTGTGTGTGTGTGTGTGTGTGTGTGTGTGTGTGTGTGTGTGTGTGTGTGTGTGTGTGTAAGAACTCCATCATTCCATCACATCAGTCCAATGCCTCCGCAGATGACGCTATACTGTATGTACAGGTATCACCTGAAATTGACAACACATCTTCCCTATCATTTTATACCTACAGTAAATATACACTTCCCTCACCCTGAAAGTATCCATATACTGTATGTAGCCTACAGTACTGTGTATGGCAGGGCTGAAATTAATCGGACAACTCAGAAACCCCCACCCCACTCAGGTACAGTGCTTCCTCCTCATTTGGCTAGAGCGCTGCCCTGGCTGTGCCTCTCCATTACCCAGAGAAGCTTAGGGCAGCTGAGAGTGTCTTTATTGATGAACACAGCAATTGCATTAATCACCTCATCTGCTGAGCTGACCCACTGGCATGGACATGATGGATTGTGATCATGGTGTGATGGGAAAGCTGGCTCACAGTCAGGGGTCACTATCCATCTATAGTAGTCTCATCCTATAGGCTAATAATGCTGAGTATTGTCCTATAGGGATGGCTGGTGTGTGAGGTAACTATCCATCAGATGATGTAATGAGAGTCAGAGTGGAAATGAGGAGGACTAGACAGGACAAGACACCACTGCTGCAAAGGAGGTGACCCTCTCTCTCCACCATGGGAGTCCATCTTCCTCCTGTACCTCTCAGTGTCCTCTGGGCTGCAGAGCTGCAAGTTAGTACCAAGTGTCCCAGTTCTCCTTTTTACCTCAGATGCACCGCTGCTAACACAGGCTCCAGTGCTTTAAAATTAGTGTCAGCATAAGTGCGCCACGGCCCTCTGATGTACATTACACCATGACCAGTGGCCTTTGAGAAACATGGATCTTAAGGACTGTCCTGGTTATTGGCTCCAGTGCTTTACCATTAGCTTAGCATCAGTGCGTCCGTCTGATGTACATTACAATATCACCAGTGGGCCTAGTGGATCTCAGATGTTCTAGTTCTCTCTGTTGATGTTTACCAAGTGGAGGGCCGTTGTTGATGGTTTTGAAGTATTTCTTCCCCGGAGGAAGGATCAAGAGTGGGATGCAGAGACAGAAGTGTTTGTGTGTTTACATGACAGAGAAGATCACACAGAACCACAGATCTCTGTGCCAGACGATGGCTCTCATCTCAACGTCTGGGGGTTCTGGATTGTGTCGTCATGTTCAGTGGTCAGTCACACACACACACGCACACACACACTCACAAAAACTCAGATCTCCGTCCTCTGAGAAACAATGGGAAATTGTTTGATTTGACGCATCAGCTTACAATTAATTATTCTCTGAAGTGTACAATGGAACTTCGCCTGAGATGAACTCAAAGGGACTGAAAGGGACTCCGTGGCATTTGAAATCTAATTAAGTTTAGATTCTACTGAGTCTTCAGTGTCTTGAACAACAATTATAAGGTCCCACTACAGATTTGTAGACATTTGGGTTTGACACTTTCAAACTGACCATTTCAGTGATCTGTCTTTATAAAAAGTATGCACATTTGAATCAGAGGCAAGTTTCAGTGTTTACTCTGCTAATCTTTTGTTCAACAGCAACCTTTGTCGAATCAGGTAAAGCTGTGGAGCAGTTGACCAGTGGACAACCCTGGAACTATGGTTAGAGCTGTAATTTGTATTTTTCATTTTTTATAGCGGTTCACATTTTTGTGGCCCCCTTTCACCCTACATTGATATCATAAGTCTGTTGGCACTATGGTGTGATAAGAGCATCTGCTAAATGAACTAAATATAAATGTGTATGTAAAAATTGACAATTGCAAAGCATGCTGAGTATTATTCCAATGAGCTCTGCCCCAAAACAAGGTTTTGTCTAGAAGGGATACACCTTTTGTCAAAATTGACTTTTCGTAGCAGGTTCAGGAGAATTTACGGAGCAGGTTAGGAGAATTAACGTAGCAGGTTAGGAGAACAAGGTTAATCCTTAACATTTTTTTTACTGCAGTGGGCTAAATCAGGGTCACACAGAGTGATTCTTGGTAATCTTATACAAATCTAATTTGAAACAAAAATATACACCTCACACATGGTTATGGGCTTAAGAAAAATAAGACACCTGTACCATGTCAGATATAGAGTTGATATTTATTCAATTTTGAGTTTGCATCCCAATATTACACTTTATATACATCACAGAAGACTGAAATATAACAAAACTGTTTGACATAGAAACATCGGATTTTCATCAGTTTTTTGTAATAAATAATCTTTATTAATGATGAAATTATGAAAAATATGAATAACATTCAACCCATGAGGCCAAAAAGGGCACTTTTGGTCATTGACTGCATGAAAGGGCTACGAGTCTATTGATGCACCCATGCATCAATCTAAGTAACATAATAAAAAAAAAACATCAAAATCCATCAGTTTAAGCTAGAGATATCTGTTTTTTTGCATGGGCTGCGTCTCAATCCACCGCATCAGCCAATGGCGGCCTTCTGTATCTGCAGTGGAAGGTGGCTGAGCTACACCAGTGTTTGTCAGACCATGAGACATCCCGAAAATCAGTCTTCTCACGAAAACGTCTGTAGCGTCTGAACGGTTTGGTCCACAAACTAATATGATGCTTTCTTATATCTCCTAGATATAGGACAGACACTTCAAAACCTTATTCCTTATGATACAAATGTTTACTGTCTGTTTTTGCCATTTATTAATGTGTTATTCAATGTGTTTCTATGGGCTATAGTATTAAAGGCCAAATTCATTTTTTTATATTATTTTATTACCTACAGGGGTCCTAAAATTCAAAACATGACCCTAAAACAAGGTCAATGATAAATTGTGTGCTTTGCAGTTCATTTTGGTATGTTCATTTTCACATATATATTTACATTTTGGTCATTTACAGTCAGTTCATTCAACTAAGGTAGATAAACAACACATATCACAATCATAGCAAGTAAAACGTTTCTATAACCGTTACTGAGAATGTTGTTGCTGTTCATGTCGGCTACTTACAAATGTATTTCTGTATTTCAAAATACAAGTATTTTGTAGTTTATCTTGATACATTGATCTTTATGGTATTTTGTAATCGTATTTTGTAATTTTTGCCCATCCCTGTCCAGATCCTGCTTCAACTCTAACCCTAGCCTAAACCACAACCCTACCCCCAACTCTAACCCTAGCCTAAACCACAACCCTAACCCTAACCCTAGCCTAAACCACAACCCTAACCCCAACCCTAACCCTAACGACCAATAGAGAATCAGAGGTCAGAGTGGATCTAACAACTCCATGGCCTTGTTTGTTTTCTCCAACCTCCATTAGCCAGACCAACACAGGAGGATGGGTTAATGTTGTTCCAGGTTAACATAGCCTGACGGTGAGTGATGAGTGGGAGGCAGAGAAAGGGCAGTGATGTAGGGTCTTCTCCTGTACACCATCCCTCCCCAGTCCTCTCTAATGAAAGAGAGAGGAAACCAAACGATGTCAAAACACCATGCTCACATCTTTAAAAATTAAAAATAAATATAGTACCAGTCTCAAATCACACGCTAAAATCAATTCTAGAATGTTTTACTTTTATATTTATTTTATTAGGGACTCATTTTGAGCACCTCCAGTTTATAGTTGTTGTTCGTTGCGAGGCTGTAAGGTATTGATGGAGCCATCCATTTGTTTTTTATTTAATCTACTTAACCACCTGCCAGGGGTTGTAAATGCTAAAGCGCACTCTGAGGAGTGGGGATATTGATGACTTGGCCGTAAAACTTAAAAAGAAATTGCTGATGGCACGGAAATGTTGATGGGGACATGCACACATCTAAAGATGGTATAAAAAGGTACCGTATCTCTTGGCTTCTATTAATAGGGACTCCACCATTCCTAAATAAAGGAAATAGGGTCTTACTGAATCATGGAGGCCCGTACACACTCAGGTTGTCGACTGATATACAACACATTTGACACAATTATTGTGTAACAACTGATATTTTTGTGATATGACAGAGAGTTTGTCTGCACAAAATTTTTTACACAACCATTGTTCGGTGTTTCTAAATGTAATTATTTTTGCATAGAAAAACTCTCTGTTGTATCAGAACCGTTGTGCCAAATGCGTAGTACTGTACATTAGTTGTACAACCTGAATGTGTACAGTGTTTTTGGTAAGTACATGGAGTAGCCAGCCAAATAGAAAAAGTAGCCAGCCAGGGAGTTCTGGGCTGGGGGGGTTCCCCCGGGGAAAGAAATTGCAGAACAAGCTCTATTTTGCCTTGATTCCATCTGAAATAAAGGGTGACTGCACTTCCTGATTTGGCCTCGTTTTAGATTTGGTTCATTATGAAAGGCTAGCGGTCATTACTGAATTCAAACGTGAGTTGGTTTTGGGGTGTGGTTTGATGTGGGTGTCGTGTGTGTGTGTTCTTTTCTCAATACTCAAAATTGAATACATTTCAACTCTATATCTGACATGGTACAGGTGTCTTCTTTGTTTTAAGCCCATAACCATGTGTGTGAGGTGTATACTTTTGTTTCAAAGTAGATTTGTTTAAGACTACCAAGAAACACTCTGTGTGACCCTGATTTAGCCCACTGCAGTAAAAGGTTGTTACACTAGTTGTAGTGGCTGCAGCTCAATCTCCTCTTTCTGCTGATATAAAGTTTGCACCTATTCCATAACATGGGACTTGTGAAAGCGGCCTTTTTCTACACATGAGAGAGAGAGAGAGAGAGAGAGAGAGAGAGAGAGAGAGAGAGAGAGAGAGAGAGAGAGAGAGAGAGAGAGAGAGAGAGAGAGAGAGAGAGAGAGAGAGAGAGAGAGAGAGAGAGAGAGAGAGAGAGAGAGAGAGAGAGAGAGAGAGAGAGAGAGAGAGAGAGAGAGAGAGAGAGAGAGAGAGAGAGAGAGAGAGAGAGAGAGAGAGAGAGAGAGAGAGAGAGAGAGAGAGAGAGAGAGAGAGAGATTGTATAATTTATGCTGCTGCTCTTTCTTTTCACAAGATGGGCGTGTGTAGCTTGTTGTTGTTGTTGTCCAATAATACGTCATCAAAGCAGCAATAGGCTACAGTTATAGCCTCCGTGTGGATATCTAGTCAATGGAAGGCGATATCTAATCAATGGAAGACAGAATTGAAATGATGCCATTAGGAGGAGTATAGGCTACAACGATCAAGAGCCAACAGGTAGGCTGCTACTGAAAAGAAAAGCATGCAACTATAGGGGACAAAGGTGGGCATTTCATAATGTATCTTTTTTGAAGTATTGACCTTGGGCGAATCGATGTTCATCAAAAACATCCTTCACCATGGAGTGGAGTTTAGTCCGCTAGGCCCCTGCTAGAGCGTCACCTCTCTCTACCTCCTCTCCCTCGCGCTTTATAAGCTCCGGTTAATAAAGTAGTTTAAAAATGGACTTTCCTGCTGCTTCCCTCACTCGGATCGGACCGGGTCTGGATCCGATAAGGTCTATACGGAATGGGTCTAGTTGTCCTCGGGTCCGTTCGGAACGGGTCTCTATATTTTCTACATTAATTTATGCATATCGGGTCCGTATCTGAAAGCCCCAGGTCCATTTTGGAACACGTCCAACTTTTTGGACCCGTGAAGGCCTCTACACCAGGGGGCCACAGAGTAGCCTCAATCCCAGCTGTTCTAGGTCGGGTAACGGTGCGATATCTAGCAGTGCAAGGCTATACAGAGAGTACTAGTGTAAAACATAACAGTCCAATGCACCACAGGGAGCTACCCCAACATTATATCCTTGTGTCATCGTTTATTGGCCTTTTATAGGAACAAGGCTTTTGTCCTAAAATCAGTAAGGTCTTTTTCCACGTTAGCAAACACAACAACCCACCTAGGACCTGAGGGGCGTGGTATAGATGATTAAAGCCCAAATCCAGATCCATACTTGATAGTTTCCTCCCTCCTGTCACATCTGATAAGAATACTTACATCTTAGCGTTGCTGCTAAACAGTTTTTTTCAGGACCTCTGAGATTCAGATTGTTTGTTCTCTTCTACAGAGACTAGTTGCTATTCTCCACTATAGACACACCTTGCGTTGACAAATAGGCTTCCTGTTCCCCTGCTCCCTGTGGGAAGTTAATGCGTTGAAACTGAACCCAACCTGGGTAGCTAAGAACAAGTAGCTAAACCTGAATCATTTATTTAGAGAGCTGCAAGCCTTTTTCTGTCCCCTTGTATCCATCTGAAGTTGAGAGTTCTGAAAGGGGTGCAAGTACGTGCTTAGGCAACAAAAAAGGCTCTCGGTGGTAGTGCACTAAACTTTCAGAAACAAGAAAGCGGGAGGCAGAAAGTAACTGATATCAGTGTGTCAGGTCGTATTCTTGGCATGCTGCACTAGGCTTTTAAGCAAATTCCCTGTTTATTTGAAGCACTTTGCTGCTGTGTCCACGAAAAGTTCACACACGAACGGTCGCAAAACACACACACACACACACACACACACACACACACACACACACACACACACACACACACACACACACACACACACAACGCACTCTCTATGAACCATCAATTTGTTCCAACAAAGCTGAGGTGTTGTTTGAAGTAGTGTGTACTTATTTCCGTCCTCAAAACACTTTCTACTTCAATGTAATTTTTCTAAACACAGGTAGAGACAAACAGATGTGTACAACAATCTTGCTTCATGTTGAATAAGCCAACATCAACCAAAAATAAAAACCTGAATTCAGTGAAAAACAATGAAAAAGGTCAGGCGCTTATAGTCTAAAGTGCCTAATAAAACTATACAATCAAAAGTGCTTTCTATCTCTTATTGTTCACAATTACCTACACCACCAGTCAAAAGTTTGGACACATCTACTTATTCAAGGATTTTTCTTTATTTTAAAAATGTTTTACATTGTAGAATAATAGTGAAGACATCAAAACTATGAAATAACACATATGGAATCATGTAGTAACCAAAAAAGTGTTAAACAAATCAAAATATATTTTATATTTGAGATTCTTCAAATAGCCACCCTTTGCCTTGATGACAGCTTTGCACACTCTTGGCATTCTCTCAACCAGCTTCACCTGGAATGCTTTTCCAACAGTCTTGAAGGAGATCTCACATATGCTGAGCACTTGTTGGCTGCTTTTCCTTCACTCTGCGGTCCGACTCATCCTAAACCATCTCAATTGGGTTGAGGTCGGGGGATTGTGGAGGCCAGGTCATCTGATGCAGCACTCCATCACTCTCCTTCTTGGAGAAAATGTATGCACTCACTAACTGTAAGTCGCTCTGGATAAGAGTGTCTGCTAAATGACTAAAATGTAAATGTAAAAAACCCTTGAATGAGTAGGTGTGTCCAAACTTTTGACTGGTACTGTACATAAACATCTGTTTTTCAGCAACACTGTGTGACCTGTATATCTACATTACAGAGTGACAGAACTCCTTACTGACATTTAAGAGCCGCTAAACCACATATTATGCATAATGCTGCTGCTAGTCATCATACAGACAGTTTTCAAATAAAGCTACAGTGCTGCAAAGGCCATACGTACTGTGTATGTACAGAGGTACAGAACTTCCAACTGCATGTGTTAACATTTCAGAGCTTTTCCACCATATAATCATAATGTTCCTAGTCAACATGCAGTATTTCTTTAAAGCTACAGTAGAGGGCTGAGAAGGTCAGATGTTGTTTGGGGATTCATAGTGGTCCTTATAGGGAGGAGGGTAATGGAATGGATAGATTTCCACTTCTCTCAGAGACACACGCATGCAATTACGCACACGCAGAACACACACACACACACACACACACACACACACACACACACACACACACACACACACACACATAGCTTTCCTCTCAGAGGAGGAAAGGACCTATTTCCTCTCAGCTGGAGAGCATTATGTCTGAGAGGACTGAGAGGGCTGGAGCAGCTACACACAGGGCCTCTTCTAGAATGGTTGTGTCCCAAATGGCACCCTATTCCATATATACAGTAGTGCACCCAATGGGCCCTGGGCTCTGGTCAAAAGTAGCGCACTATATAGGGAATAGGGTGCCATTTGGAACGCAACTGACCTCAGTCTATAGTGTTCACCACTCTAATCTTTTCAAATGGGTCATGTATATGTGCTGAAATGTATTTCTGTCTTTGCGTTTGTTTCTGTTCAATGGTGATGAAACTGTCGCAAAAGTTTTGAAAGTTTAGATATCCTACAGTATATTGGGTTTTACTTGGTTTAAATGTGTGCAAAAGTAGCAGAGATATTTCGGTGACTCTTGTGATCTATAACCTTGCCTGAGACCGGAAGACTTGCATTAGCTCCTCTAGCGAATGCCTAGGCTTGAACTCAACAAGCAGTTTTGGGTTCCATATTAACTCTGGGTCTTTACCTCCACTGGGCCTGTTGAGACTTATTTTTCATTAAATCTTTATTTACCAGGAAGTCTTATTGAGGTCCCATTGAGGTTCAGGGATAGAATTGATGAAAAGAGACACATATCTCTGGTTCTCTGGTTCTTAAAGGGGTCTTTTCTCACCTTAGGGGCCCCATGTGAACAGAGACAGAGCTGCACTGTGTTTAACTTAAAGGTGACAAACAGGTTCATTGTTAGCAGATCTCTCCTGGCAGTTGCCTTTCTTTAGCCTGTATTATCCTCTCCTCTCATGCTGTGAAGAGTGCCATAAGCTGCTGAGAGGATCTATCTAGTCGTGCTAGCTCTCTCTGTCACAGCCTATATACCCTCTATACTGAGCGTAGGAGAGAGCTGCATAATCTCACACACACAGTGGAGGAGGAGAAGGACATGGAGGACTCTGTGGTTTACTGTATTTTCCTTTGGGTGGGTTTAGGCATGGAGATGTGGTGTTGTGACAAAGAATAAGCAAGGTTTCTTTATTTAATCTTTATTTAACCAGGAAGTCCCATTGAGATCAACATACCTCTTTCCCTTAAAGGAGGTTTTGGCAAAGAGCAAGCTAGAGGGATGTACTGTATGAAGCTCACATAGATACTGTCTCCCATGAGATATGAAGGAGGATGGGACTTTTATTTGGGGGAGGTGTTGGGCAGACTATCTGCTCAAAGATCTGAATCGATCTGTTCAAAGATTAGAACAGTTGGCTGATTTGTTGTAGGTTGCAGGGAAATCCAATCACTTTCCAATGTGGTAGTTCTCTACCAATGTACAGTAGGTGGCAAGACAATGACAAAAAGACATTGCCAGGGCTGTCTTTCACTGTAACTGGTTATGTACTTGGTCAGCCCTGTACTCACCTGTGTCTCCCCTCACACCCACTCATTCATTGGCAACGTGAGTCACTCCAACTGCGAGGCAATATGTTTCAATCCCAGTGTCCAAGTGTGAGTGTACTGGCTGCAGTCACCTCACAGAAGGGAACTAAACAGACTGGGTCCAGGCCCTTTCATCGGCAGCACAATATATATATATATATATATATATATATATATATATATACAGTGGGGGAAAAAAGTATTTAGTCAGCCACCAATTGTGCAAGTTCTCCCACTTAAAAAGATGAGAGAGGCCTGTAATTTTCATCATAGGTACACGTCAACTATGACAGACAAAATGGGTAAAAAAAATCCAGAAAATCACATTGTAGGATTTTTAATGAATTTATTTGCAAATTATGGTGGAAAATAAGTATTTGGTAAATAACAAAAGTTTGTCAATACTTTGTTATATACCCTTTGTTGGCAATGACACAGGTCAAACGTTTTCTGTAAGTCTTCACAAGGTTTTCACACACTTTTGCTGGTATTTTGGCCCATTCCTCCATGCAGATCTCCTCTAGAGCAGTGATGTTTTGGGGCTGTCGCTGGGCAACACGGACTTTCAACTCCCTCCAAAGATTTTCTATGGGGTTGAGATCTGGAGACTGGCTAGGCCACTCCAGGACCTTGAAATGCTTCTTACGAAGCCACTCCTTCGTTGCCCGGGCGGTGTGTTTGGGATCATTGTCATGCTGAAAGACCCAGCCACGTTTCATCTTCAATGCCCTTGCTGATGGAAGGAGGTTTTCACTCAAAATCTCACGATACATGGCCCCATTCATTCTTTCCTTTACACGGATCAGTCGTCCTGGTCCCTTTGCAGAAAAACAGCCCCAAAGCATGATGTTTCCACCCCCATGCTTCACAGTAGGTATGGTGTTCTTTGGATGCAACTCAGCATTCTTTGTCCTCCAAACACGACGAGTTGAGTTTTTACCAAAAAGTTATATTTTGGTTTCATCTGACCATGTGACATTCTCCCAATCCTCTTCTGGATCATCCAAATGCACTCTAGCAAACTTCAGACGGGCCTGGACATGTACTGGCTTAAGCAGGGGGACACGTCTGGCACTGCAGGATTTGAGTCCCTGGCGGCGTAGTGTGTTACTGATGGTAGGCTTTGTTACTTTGGTCCCAGCTCTCTGCAGGTCATTCACTAGGTCCCCCCGTGTGGTTCTGGGATTTTTGCTCACCGTTCTTGTGATCATTTTGACCCCACGGGGTGAGATCTTGCGTGGAGCCCCAGATCGAGGGAGATTATCAGTGGTCTTGTATGTCTTCCATTTCCTAATAATTGCTCCCACAGTTGATTTCTTCAAACCAAGCTGCTTACCTATTGCAGATTCAGTCTTCCCAGCCTGGTGCAGGTCTACAATTTTGTTTCTGGTGTCCTTTGACAGCTCTTTGGTCTTGGCCATAGTGGAGTTTGGAGTGTGACTGTTTGAGGTTGTGGACAGGTGTCTTTTATACTGATAGCAAGTTCAAACAGGTGCCATTAATACAGGTAACGAGTGGAGGACAGAGGAGCCTCTTAAAGAAGAAGTTACAGGTCTGTGAGAGCCAGAAATCTTTGTAGGTGACCAAATACTTATTTTCCACCATAATTTGCAAATAATTTCATAAAAAATCCTACAATGTGATTTTCTGGAGAAAAAACATCTCAATTTGTCTGTCATAGTTGACGTGTACCTATGATGAAAATTACAGGCCTCTCTCATCTTTTTAAGTGGGAGAACTTGCACAATTGGTGGCTGACTAAATACTTTTTTCCCCCACTGTGTAAATATATATATATATATATATATAGAGAGAGAGAGAGAGAGAGAGAGAGAGAGAGAGAGAGAGAGAGAGAGAGAGAGAGAGAGAGAGAGAGAGAGAGAGAGAGAGAGAGAGAGAGATAGAGATAGATAGAGAGGATTACCTGGCGCCATGCTACCTCCATCTTCAAGCACTCTACCTCAATATTCATCACTCTCTCTCTTTCTCTCTCTCTCCTGCTTTCTCTCCCTCCCTTTCTGTCCCCTCCTCTAAAAGAGCAGCAGTAGAGAAACATCCCTCTTGTGTGTGACAGATACTTGGCGCCCGTCTGACTCAGAGTCCTTGACGTCAGCGTCAGGCTGGTGATGGTCTGGACTGGAGCAGCTGTTGTGACAGCAGCCGGTCACAGCAGAGGTCTCAGTGCCACACCGCCATGCCACAGGGACAGGGGACTATAGGTTAATGAAGCTAGTGACCCACCATGGACGCCCAGTTGCCTGCTGATTGCACCTTTGAATGTACCTCTGACTCTCCCCCAGCCATTCACTACCTAAACCCTGACATGTTTTTATCCAGAGGGGCGAAGCTGTAGCCCACTGCACCTCTGCATCCCCCAGCTATTCAGTCACCCAAACCCCTGCTGATCCACCATGGATGCCCAGTTTCCCACTGACTACACCTCTGACTGCCACTTCCCCAGTCAGTCACCCAATTCCCTGCGGATCCATCATGGACCCCCAGTCGCCTACTAACTGCACCTTTACATCCCCCCAAGACATTCCCTACCCAAAACTCTGACTGCCACATTATCATCCAGAGGGACAAAGGAAACTAAGTACCTGATCCACCATGGCGGCTCAGTTGCCTACTGACAGAAAACATGCAGCTCCCAACCAATCAGTCACCCAAACCCCTGCTGACCCACCATGAACTCCCAGTTGTCCAGTCGCCTGCTGACTGCACCTCTGCAGCTCTCAGACTTTCCCTACTCAGCCAAACCCCGGCTGCCACGTTTTCATCCAGAGGTAGAAAGGAAGGTTAGTCCCTGGCTGTACCCACTCCTACACTTTGTTCAGGGTGCTGAGTCACAATGTCTGAACACAGCAATCAAAGGAAATCATGTTGTCCGGTAGCCACATGAAACAAAAAAAAACATGTTCATTTTTGATGAGGGGAAGGGAGGGGAGGAGGAGGAGGTCTGTATGTGTGCGTG
The DNA here is from genome assembly GCF_020615455.1 of Coregonus clupeaformis. Taxonomy (NCBI): domain Eukaryota; kingdom Metazoa; phylum Chordata; class Actinopteri; order Salmoniformes; family Salmonidae; genus Coregonus; species Coregonus clupeaformis. Next base: position 27,501,235 of record NC_059214.1, on the reverse strand, counting down.
CGTGCAAGAGACTGCTCCCCAGTAATCCACGGAGGTATAGCTGGGCTTCTGGGGCGACATTCTGCGAGCCTGTTTGCATTAGCTAAGGAAGGCAGGCATCTCTCTGTAGGTGTGTGTGTGATTTAAATAGGAAGCCTGCTGGATCAAAGAGTCCAGTGTTCTCTTGGCCGTAGCGTTTCCGCCTGCCTGGTTATCATAATTGCCTTAACTCTGAGTACATGCTGATTCCGTTAGGCCTTGTCTCCCCACATTACAGTTAGGAGACTGAACCCTAGTCTGGCTGTCTGCTTGCTTTTTCTTCTCAACCCTTTACAATGAAAGTGTTGAAAATATTGATGTGGCTCTTTTTTGGGTGGACAGGAAAAACAGAATGTTGTTTGTCATTGACAACTTAATCCACAAAATATCTTTCACCTTAGCACATTACTTCTGAATTGACCTTTTGAGTGGAGTCATGAGTGCATTCAGCAGCATGGTCCATGGCAAATTGTCTTCACAATACAACAAACATAGGCTAATTCTGTTCAGGGAAACACAGGGTATAATGCCATGTCATCTTGTAACTGTACATCAAACATAGTGATCATAAACGTTGACACTGTACACTGAGTGTACAAAACAATAAGATCTTTCCATGACAGACTGACCAGGTGAATCCAGGTGAAAGCTATGATCTCTTATTGATTTCACCTGTTAAATCCACTTCAATCAAATCAAATTGTATTTGGCACATGCGCCAAGTGTAGACCTTACAGTGAAATGCTTACTTACAAGCCCTTAACCAACAATGCAGTTTTAAGAAATATAAGTGTTAAGTAAAAAACAGATAAGTAAAACAAATAATTAAAGAGCAGCAGTAAAATAACAGTAGCGAGGCTATGTACAGGGGGTACTGGTACAGAGTCAATGTGCGGGGGAACAGGTTAGTCGAGGTAATCAGTGTAGATGAAGGGGAGGAGTCAGGTTAAAGAAGGATATTTAAGCCTTGAGACAATTGAGACATGGATTGTGTATGTGTGCCATTCAGAGGGTGAATAGGCAAGACAAAATATTTAAGTGTCTTTGAACTGGTAGGGTAGTAGGTGCCAGGCGCACCGGTTTGTGTCAAGAACCGCAATGCTGCTGGGTTTTTTGCTGAACAGTTTCCCATGTGTATCAAGAATGGCCCACCAACCAACGGACATCCAGCCAACTTGACACAACTGTGGAAAGCATTGGAGTCAACATGGGCCAACATCCCTGTGGAACACTTTTGACATCTTGTAGAGTCCATGCCCCGACGAAATTAGGCTGTGATATGTGGTTGTCTAGCTATCTTAAGATTAATGCAGTAATTGTAAGTCCCTCTGGATAAAATGTAAATCTAAAATGTCTATCATCTGGGCTCATATTCATAACGCGTATCAGAGTAGGAGTGCTGATCTGGGATCAGTTTTGCCTTTTAGATCATAATGAATAAGACTAGGTGATTTTATCCTAGATGAGGTACTCTGAGACACTTTATGAATATGGGGCCTGGAATTTCTTTATATATTGCCAGCTGCTAATCTACTTCCAAGTATTCCCCTCACACACATCCCTACAAGGCCGTCTGTTTCCTCCTCCTATGTCTCCCTTATCCCTCCATCCAACAGTCTTCTGGTTAAAATTGTATACATGTTGGGATTTATTTAAAGATACGTCCCCAAAGGATAGAGGGTACCAGACACACGTCACGGAACACCTCAAGGTCACTTATGATGGTGTGTGTGTGTGTGTATGTGTATACACCTCAGTCACTGATGATGGATACTCCAATTAGGATCCAGCTGTCATGCAGCTTGTAGCTCCGGCCCATAAACCCATCCATCCTCATCAACACTACAGCCCAGTAATATGTAGAAGATAAGTAACAGCCAATATGATAGCATTTATGCTAAATGAGCCACTTGAAAGTGCAGCCCATTTTTCATAATCCAGGGTTTTCAGTTAAGACACATACTGTAGCTAAGGGAGTGCCAAGGAGACAGAGACACAGGAGACTTGCATGCTTGCCAAGGATGGAGGGAAGCAAAGCATTCTTTTCATAGAAAATAAGGGGGGGAAAACTACCGATATCATAAAAGAAACACAACACAGAGATGTGAAGAGTGGCAGTTGGAATGGAACACAAATTATGGGGTATAAAAATGTCACCTGGACAGACAGGGAGGCCTATTTTCTACCAGCCAGCCGTTTGGTCTCAAAGTCTATGACAGACAGGAACAACAACTGGGGAATAGAAAGACAGAGAACAAAGCCAAAAAGAAAATCACCAAATTGCTTGTCAGAGAATGAAAACTATTGTTTCCAACAGGCTTCTCTGCTCCCAACAGACCTGCTGTCAACAACAAAGACGTGTTTGTGTTGTGTGTGTGTGTTAAACAGGCAAATTGTTGTGTTTTGTTTTCCTGAACAATTGAAACTGTATGCATCATTGCCCTATCTCTCTCTCTGACAAGAAAACATGGTTGCTGTCTTTTTTTCAACTTTCCACTTAGCAGTAAGACGTTACGCTTTCTGCTTCTAAGCTTACTACACTACAGTATAAATACTATTCTTGCTCTCTGCACTGATGCAATGAACTGCAATCCAACTACCCTAAAAGCTAAATACTTGTGTGTTTGACTGAGGACCTCTCTATTCCCATAGAGCAGGAGTTCCCAAACTTCCTTGCTTCATGACCCACCAATTGAAGTGTCTGAGTCGTGACCCACCATAAGGGTTGAGCGGTGGAAAAAACATACACAGACCAAAGAATAAGTAAAAAATATTTGCAGGTTCAAAGCTAAACTGTTGCAGTTTTAAAGCCAATTTCCTGCAATTCTACACATTTTGCCATAGAACTTGAGAGAAAATATTGCAGTTTTTAAGCTAATTTCCTACAATCCTACGCATGTTGACATGGCTAATGCTATGTTCTTATGCTCAAATATAACAAAATCAATGGGGGCCTTTTATTTTGTTTATTTTAAATTCTCAAAGACTATAGGCTATTATTGAAAAATATATAGGTCCATTATATTTTCTACATACTTTCTATCTGGTTTTAGTCATTTAAGTTTACACTGAAAGCGTTTTTCTATCCCTAAAATGTATTCCTAAAAACATTTGGGCAATGTCATCCCGCAACCCACCTGGACACCTGCCACGAGCCACAGTTTGGGAACCACTGCCACAGAGGACAGTGTGAGAACTAACATTAGAGTACTATTACATTCCAGTTCACCCCCTGGGTCATGAGCACTGTGTATTGCGTGTTCTGATCCAGGCTGAGGCACACCCAAACAAATGCTTATCCAAACCACGAGTCATGATGCAATGCTGTGCTGCACCATAGCCTGGTCCCAGATCTGTTTGTGCTGTCTTGCTAACTCGTATGGTCTTTGTCACAAGAAGTTGGCAAGACAGCACAAACAGATCTGGGACATATAGCTTCTTAGTAGCTGTTCTCTCTTGTCTTTGAGAACATCTTGCACTCTGTGCTTTACTCAACTCCAACACCTGACAGAAGAGGGGTTAGGAGAGAGATCAATCAGACAAACACATGCCTATGGGTCAGAGAACAAATCTCTCCATCGAGGAGAGAGAAACAAGAGCGAGAGAGAAAGAGAGAATCTCTGCAACTAAAATCAATCATAGCATCTAGTGTATCCAGAGAGCCAGTGAGTCAGAATGAGCCGGAGCAGGCCACCTCACATTGCATGCATGGGGACCCCAGAGTCCAATACTCAGCCCTGATGATAGCCTACAAATGACTTCATGCACAGCTGGGAGAGGGTCTTGTGTGTGAGTGTGTGTGTGTGTGCACATATATGTGTGTATATGCAACGCAGTGTGTGTGTGTGTGTCTTCTAGAGGGAATAGGCGTCTTCATGGACTTTACACTAGTGTGGTCATATATGTTGATCTTGATTTGTTTAATTAACTGGAAATGGGGAAATGAGAGCTTACATTTCCTGGAAGAAAAGAAGGTGAAATGTCCTGCAGTTTTTTGTACTTTTACGCTTGGTCTACAGTTGTATTCATTGTGAAATGGAAAATGAAGGGGAGGATAAGAGTGGATGATGGAGGAGAAGAGAAGTGTGGATGATAGAGGAGAAGAGAAGAGTGGATGATAGAGGAGAAGAGAAGAGTGGATGATGGAGGAGAAGAGAAGAGTGGATGATAGAGGAGAAGAGAAGAGTGGATGATGGAGGAGAAGAGAAGAGTGGATGATAGAGGAGAAGAGAAGAGTGGATGATGGAGGAGAAGAGAAGAGTGGATGATAGAGGAGAAGAGAAGAGTGGATGATAGAGGAGAAGAGAAGAGTGGATGATGGAGGAGAAGAGAAGAGTGGATGATGGAGGAGAAGAGAAGTGTGGATGATAGAGGAGAAGAGAAGAGTGGATAAACGGTATTTCAAAATGTATTTTTAATAAGGTGCTTAAAATCTCACATACATTTGTTTTTGTTTTCACAGGACAAGAACATCTATACCCCCAACCCGGGAACACATGATAAGCAGTGTAATAGAACGAGTTTCACTACTGTCCACATACATATACAGACTACCTCATTGTCACAGACTGGGTGGAGAGGACAGAATGCACAGATCACAGGTAATTAAGGCAACATGTCACAAGGTATTGAAGGTAAAGAGCATAAAGATAAAGTGTTCCATCACTGGGTCGTTCCACGAAAAGAGTGCCTTTGGCGTCCCGTTGATATTTTAAGTAGAAATTGTGCACCAATATCGAATTATATTAAATGAAGTGCCCTTTAACATAGACAACATGGAGCATTGAATCAATCTGAATGAATAAATAAATAAATAAAGACTGGATTAAGTGCCAAAATTCAGCATTTTGACAAGTCCCTCCGTGCACCCTCTGTGACTTCTAGGAAGATTTTAACCCACTTAACCCCAAAAGGTTCTCACCATCATTGTAAAGCCCTAGTTATTTTATCTAATAGCCAAATCATAGTGTAAAAGCAGGTGAGATGGTTCGACTCTGAGCAGGTCAAGCATAACATGTCAACCCTGTTACCCATAGATAGACAGGCTAGAAATGTGTTAACAATGTTTAAAAAAAAAGTATGCATTCAATTGCCACTCCCTGTTTTGCACACAACAAGCTTCCATTCCCCCTGGCTGATTTAAGATGAACTCGTCAACCCTGCTACGGTCAACCCAGTTACGGTCAACCCTGTTACTTTATTTGGCACTTACTATAGTATTTTTTTTATTTACCCTCTTGAGATGGGAAAATTTGTTTTTATGAAGCTGAACATGTGCTCTGACAGAATGTTCAAATCAGGTGAAATTCATGTTATTGTTTTACACCAAGTTACAGTTCTCAAAAGGCACCGAATTGGTGGAACGACCCCACTAGGTAAAGAGAAAAACCCTTTCTGTACAGGGAGAGTAAAACATGTTTTACAAGGACAAAGGAAAAGCCAAGCGCCATTCAGTACATACATACTGTATATAGTATCCCCCAGGGAAAACATATTTTTTCTGTGGTTGGCTGTGGCACAGCCGAGTTATGGGAGTTGGTGAGTGGTTTTGGGGATTAGCCCCACTTGTACAGGGGCAGGGGGTATGCCACTCATGTTGAAAAGTCAGTTCCCAGTTACAGTCCCTTGTAGAGAAGTGCCTTACAGGACCGGTCACTCCCCAATCTGAGCAGAGGTGGTTCCTTCCCGTTCCCCTCTTTTTCCTGTTGGACGTCAGTTGGACATCAGTTCAATATCTGTGTTTTTTCTCTGTGGGAAGGTAAGCATCCCCTCCAAGTCCATCCCTGACCGTCCAGGCAAGGGAAGGCGCTGCTTACCGAACCACTACCTGCCTCTTGTTGTCTGTGTCCTCAGCACAGTGACTCCTGCTGGTGAACGTTGTGCATTAAATGTAGAGCAGCATCCTGGTCAAGTGACTTAATAGTTTGTGGTTTCCATACAGAATCAACCACAGTCTCAGCTGTGCAACAGCGGTATTCACATATTTCATTACAGAGTCTTTGTATTTGTCTCTGTATCAACTGTGTTAGTGTTCTTATCCCTCAATAAATAAATATCTGTTATAATAATGTAGAAATATTTAATGTTAAAACTTACTTCCTACTTCCTTATTCTGAACTGCTCATTAAAACGGATTGTGTGGTAACACCATGAGACTCACGCAGTAGAGCCTCGACACACACAGAGACGAGAGTTAAAAGCGCTGACTTTGCATGCCGAGAGAGACACACTCTGGCGTGCACCAGGGTGGTGTCCAATCATAGCTCACGACACTGGCAGGCACCAGCGCGGCTTCCAATCAATTAAATCCCTTAGGGAGAAAAAATGTCTTGCATAATAAGTCTTGAGAGAGGGAGATAAAGTAAAAAAAGGTGACCACATGTCACTATTAAAAGACGCGTAATATCACAGGTCATTTACAGAACAGCTTAGTTTGACAGTTTTACCCCCCTGCAATTCATAACCAGCAGACTAAAATGCTATGCGGTCCCTTGTTAGCACAGACTGGCACGGTGGGGCCTGCTGATCGGCTGCTAGAGCTACTCAGCCAATCAGGCTTCTCTTTCCTCATGAAGATCAGAGGATAGCCAGGCCACAGGGAAACCACCTGCCACAGAGTGCATCTTTAGACAACAACAGTCCCTCATCATGCCATGACCAGGTTCAACTGTAGTTTACATTATAAAAAAAGACAAGCCGATGCTGCATCAGAGGACCAACAGGCCAAACCGACACTTATAAAGAGTTAACATTAATGACTCTGTCTGAGGCCCTTGTCTGGCGCTTCTCATTGGCTACAAGGAAATCACAATGAATCACCGACCACCGTCATATTACATGTTTACAACTACAGTTATACTGAATAAAACGTAAAAGAGCGCAATGTTGGGCTTCCTATATCTCTTTTTTCTTCCTCTTCTTCTTTGTGCAGTGTGTTTTTTTCAAATGTTCCAGTCTTTGTTCTCCTCCTTGTTCCAGTCTTTTTGTGTGTTGTCTGTCAGACTGAGACAAAGACGTCTAGGTAGAGGCGGTCGTAGGATTCCCTGAAGAAGAGGATGAGCACAAGGCTGAAGGCACAGGAGCCCGTCAGACACCAGTTCAGCCACGACAACTCTGAGGAGAGATGGAAAAGGCTCATTAGATGTAGGTAACTCATCATTGAAGGTTACTCATTACATCTGTACCTCTATGCTCACTGCAGGCAAGTCATCATCGGTACACTACTGTACATCAACATCACAATGACCTTTATAACTGATGTCAAGAATAACCAATCACATAGATAAAGTATTGACTTCATGACTGTGTATAAACCGAACTGATGACATGCAGTAGTAGTAGTATAATGTGTTCTAATAGTATAATGTGTGGAAGTTATTCATGTCCGTTAACTCAAAACAAGCCCTAATCACGCAATGTATAGCCTAGAGGGTGAAATCGTTCAGAAATTGGCTGAACTTGGTGTCATGCATCTAAATAATGTAAGTAATGGCCTGTTTTCCCCTTCAGCGTTGAACTAAACTTGAACCTCTACGTTTTTATTTTCCCTCCTGTTTTGCTGTTCAAGCTCCAGTGGCCCTAGCTAAAAAGCTCAGCAGTCATGTAATGAAGAGGTAATGGAAGGCCATGTGGAGAGTGGGACTAATTGGTGTGAGCCATGGTTCTATTTCCACCTATACACATCAACTCCCACACACACAAACACGCACACGTAGAGCAACATACACCTTGACGCACACATTACTTCCTGTTACTGCCCCAGGAAGAAATCGATAGGTCTCCTTTCAGCTGCACATCACTAGGCATGCCCTCTCAACATGATGCAGAGGTGTGCGTGGGGGGAGAGAGAGAACGAGAGAGAAAGAGACAGAATACAGAGAAAGAGAAAGACAGTCACTAGAGAGAGAGTGTGAGAGAGAAACAGAGAGACAGAAAGAGAGAGAGAGAGAGAGAGAGAGACTAAAAGAGAGAGAGAAACTGAGCGGGGTGCCCAGCACCCCTACCACTAAAACAGGAACCATACGGCCTGATAAGGTAGAAGATGACAGCCCTTTAGCAGCTGGCAGGGCCCTGATAAAGAACCAGCAGGAACCAGCAGGACTAAATATAGAGAAATGAGGTCAAAACACACCGAACTGAGTGGAGCATGCATCTTAATTCCCCCTGCAGAGCATTTCAATTTCAGTTGCCCGGTCCTATAATGCAGTTGATCAATTGCCCCTGAAGTGAGCGGCTCAATCGATGGGTGAGAAGTGAGACTCCGGCTAGGTCAGCCATTTGGCCTGTTTGGGTAAATTATATGATTTGGCCCTCTGGCACATCTCAGAGTGAGTCAGCCAGGATAGATCCACCTCTCCACCAGGGTAAGGTGAAGCAGACAAGGGTGCATTGCCTTTTTGGCTTATTCTTTCACTTATTGTTGCTGCCTATACCTACAACGGGGTACACAGAGAACATTCATAGTATCCAGAGGGGAAGGGGACATAAGGGTGAGATAGAGAGTATACTTTTTCTTGCTTATCCTTTCATTGGTGTCTCCACTAGCGTACTAAAGAACATCAGAACCTATTCCTGAAGCCAGAGAGAGAGAACATCTATTGGTCCAGAGCACAGAGAGTGAGAACATCTGTGGGTATTTTTATTTGCCAAGGCAGCAGCTACTCTTCCTGGGGTCCAGCAAAATTAAGGCAGTTATACATTTAAAAAAACATTACAATACATCCGTAACAGATTGCACAACACATTAAAGTGTGTGCCCTCAGGCCCCTACTCCACTACCACATATCTACAACACAAAATCCATGTGCACGTGTGTGTATAGAGCGTATGTTATCATGTGTGTGTATACATGTGTCTGTGCCTATGTTTGTGTTGCTTCACAGTCCCTGCTGTTCCATAAAGTGTATTTTTATCTGTTTTTTTAAATCTGATTCTACTGCTTACATCAGTTACCTGATGTGGAATAGAGTTCCATGTAGTCATGACTCTATGTAGTACTGTGTGCCTCCCATAGTCTGTTCTGGACTTGGGGACTGTTGAAGAGACCTCTGGTGGCATGTCTTGTGGGGTATGCATGGGTGTCTGAGCTGTGTGCCAGTCGTTCAAACAGACATGTGCTTTCAACATGTCAACACCTCTCACAAACACAAGCAGTGATGAAGTCAATCTCTCCTCCACTTTGAGCCAGGAGAGATTGACATTCATATTATTAATGTTTGCTCTCTGTGTACATCCAAGGGCCAGTCGTGCTGTCCTGTGTTGAGCAAATTGCAATTTTCCTAAGTCCCTCTTTGTGGCACCTGACCACACGACTGAACAGTAGTCCAGGTGCGATAAAACTAGAGCCTGTAGGACCTGCCTTGCTGATAGTGCTGTTAAGAAGGTAGAGCAGCGCTTTATTATGGACAGACTTCTCCCCATCTTAGCTACTGTTGTATCAATATGTTTTGACCATGACAGTTTACAATCCAGGGTTACTCCAAGCAGTTTAGTCACCTCAACTTGCTCAATCTCCAAATTATTTATTACAAGATTTAATCGAGGTTTGGAGTTTAGTGAATGATTTGTTCCAAATACAATACTTTTAGTTTTAGAAATATTTAGGACTAACTTATTCCTTGCCACCCACTCTGAAACTAACTGCAACTCTTTGTTAAGTGTTGCAGTCATTTCAGTCGCTGTAGTAGCTGACATGTATAGTGTTGAGTCATCCGCATACATAGACATTCTGGCTTTATTCAAAGCCAGTGGCATGTCATTAGTAAAGATTGAAATAAGTAATGGGCCTAGACAGCTGCCCTGGGGAATTCCTGATTCTACCTGGATTATGTTGGAGAGGCTTCCATTAAAGAACACCCTCTGTGTTCTGTTAGACAGGTAACTCTGTATCCACAATATAGCAGGTGGAGTGAAGCCATAACACATACGTTTTTCCAGCAGCAGACTATGATCGATAATGTCAAAAGCCGCACTGAAGTCTAACAAAACAGGCCCCACAATCTTTTTATCATCAATTTCTCTCAGCCAATCATCAGTCATTTGTGTAAGTGCTGTGCTTGTTGAATGTCCTTCTCTATAAGCATGGACAGAGAGCGAGAACATATGTGGGTCCAGAGCACAGTGGACAGAGAGCGAGAACATCTGTGGGTCCAGTGCACAGTGGACAGAGAGCGAGAACATCTGTGGGTCCAGTGCACAGTGGACAGAGAGCGAGAACATCTGTGGGTCCAGAGCACAGTGGACAGAAAGAGAGAACATCTGTGGATCCAGAGCACAGTGGACAGAGAGAACATATGTGGGTCCAGAGCACAGTGGAAGATGAAAGAAGAAGTGAAAAGGATGTTTCATCCTGCAGTAGCACCGTCATTAATCAGGTTAGCTCAGTAACCTGTTGCCTGGTGGTGTGGCAGTGGTGTGGAAGCAGGTTAATGGAGTTGTGTTTCTCTGACCGCTCTGTCTCCACAGCCCGCCTGCCCCAGAATCACCCATTTAGATAGGAGACTAAGAGAACAGAAGGGAGGAGAGATATGTGAATGGGTGTGGAGTCTGAATGAATGCTAATGTGTCTATGTATGCCTAACAACATGTATTTTGGCTAAGCAACTCGAGCGGTCATGGTCCCACTGACATCATCAGTGAGGAGTGGCAGGGCTGCAGTGTGTAGAAAGTTGCTTGAACAGCAATACACAGGGGAATAGGAGTGGACATAAATCCCTTTCCCTTTCTGTACATTAATAATGAAAGAGCCTCTGGGGAGAGATACGCTGATGCAATTCCTCACAGGCTATCATAGCTTCAGTAGCTCAGTGATAATCCCCAACTGACAGTTAGAAAGGACAATTTAAATTATGTTTTCACTTCTTCCTCTGGCTATCACCCTGGGGCACCACACACACACACAGACACGCAGACACACAGGGGCTTGGTGGATGAACGCTGGATCAGGAGCCAAAGCCACTTATCATACCGCAATCATTCCTAATTGTGGCCGATGATGCTGCGTTTAAAATGGACGTAGCGTTTGAGAGCTGGTTAAATGTCTTCTCATTCTAACTTTACAGAGCTGTTTTTTAGGGGAATGGAGCTGGCTGATTGGCTGACATTAGCCAGAAATAAATTACATGAAATCATAAAATGTTCAATGAAACAAAATTTGAATAATGATTTTCTATTACTGTCAGAATATTCAGACCGGGTGGGTAGACATTAAGACTGTTCCGTCATTTTAATATGACTGTGTGTATTTCTAATAGGACGTGTTTGATTATAGTGTCAACTGTTCCCACAATGATTATTCAAAAACATCCCAGAAATAAAAGTGCAACTGCATAACAAAAGGCTTGTTATGGATCAACATGGAGCTACAGTCTCCGATGCCTCCATAACATTCACAAAAGGTTACAAATTCCAGATATGCCAAAGAACATGTGATTAATCTCATAGTTTTGTATTTCAGACAAATACAGCAAAGTTTATGACAAAAACTAAGTTTAAGACAAAAAAGAAAAGTGCCAATTATTTCAGCTCTGTTTCCTTGTAGAAGTCTTGACAACAAACCCAACGATATTGCCGCCAATCCCACACAACCCCTAACTCCTCCACAGACGAGGAATCTTTGACGCTACGCTTCACAATACGGCTCCCTACTTTGTATTCCACCCACCACTCCATAGCTAAATCACACAGAGACGATGAAATCTAAAGTACCAACAGCTGCATGTATTCATACAGCCAGAATCGTCTCCATTCATGTTTTCAGACAGACTCAGTCCTATATAGGGAAAAGGGTGCCATTTGGGAGGCACCCTTAAATACCCTGCTGGAATAGAAGGAAGTTGGGATCCGCTGAGCAGAGACCCTTGCAACCCTTCAATATTAAAATAGACGTATAAGTTCAAAAAAAAAAAAAGATTGATACTTCAGAATTTGTTCTTTTGGCAGTGAGCAGCGAATGGAAATTTAAAATCAACTGTAACCAAAAAATAAATGAACATCTTTCAGGCTGAGATTGCCAATTTAAAATGTAGGAGGGAGTGGGGTTGATTTTGAAAAGGCAAAGATTTATATGGAATTCTTCCGTTTTTAATTCCACACCACCACATATGCCACATCAATTACTGTATAAGGCTGAAATGAATGAAGGATGAATTAGAGGTAGAAAATAAAATATTGGAGCCCAATCATAAAGTGGAGGCTGCTGAGGGGAGGATGGCTCATAATAATGTCTGGAACGGAGCAAATGGAATGGCATCAAACCATGTGGTTGATGTATTCGATACCATTCCACCTATTCCGCTCCAGCCATTACCATGAGCCCGTCCTCCCCAATTAAGGTGCGACCAACCTCCTGTGCTATCATACTGTCATATTCCTTACAAATCTCTGTTTTGTGGTGGTGGAATGTTATCCTCAGTTCATCCCCATTGATTGATAAACAGGACACAGACAACAGGAACTGGATTTAGTCATAGTCTCCATCCGTTAGTACGTTCGTCACACGCGGTATCTCAGACAGCACTGGCCCGATTTTGACGAAACTTGGGTGAATGACGCGTCTTGCCATAGAGAGCCACCATTTACAAAATGGCATCATTCGTGGGGGGACGACATGTTTACTGTTGCCTTTTAATTAGCTGTCTCAACAACATGTAAACCAATGGTCTCTGCATTCCTATAGGAACATGTACATATCATATTAATTGTTCCTAACACTGATCCCTGAGGAACACCAACTGCTCTACTTTTATAAGGCCGAATTACTGGCAGTCATCAAGAGTGTCCAGTCCTCACAGGAATACCACAAGAGTCAGATACTCAAGATGCCTTGGGCCCGAACTATAGATCTTAGACCAGGCTCAGCTGGGTATAGCCTCTGTCATCACTCAGTCGGAGTATCACTCAGAGCAGAAGAGAGAGAGCGAGAGACCCAGGGGTAACAGAAACCACACTACTGTCTGTGCCAAAGCTCTCTCATCTCAGTTTAATCTTCCTGGGTGTCAGAGGGAGAGAGTGTGGGAATCTGCCAACACTGTTCCCTTCACAGTTCCCATCATATGGGCAGCCTCCAGCCTCCAGCCTCCAGCACACAGACAGACCCCTCTGTACACATCCACCAAGCTGTCATCCACCACCACCACCGACTTGAAGAGGAAAATGTATACTTTGAGGCCTGTGTCCGTTTGCTGATCCTATAGTACAGACATCTCCATCTGACACAGCCTGGCTGTTGACAGTCGACACTGTGTCTACCTCCCAAATAACACCCTATTCCCTATTACCTTGCACTACTTTGGGGGACCAGCCAGACTATCCACCACCTGTACTCTGGGGGACCAGCCAGACTATCCACCACCTGTACTCTGGGGGACCAGCCAGACTTATCCACCTCCTGTACTCTGGGGGACCAGCCAGACTATCCACCACCTGTACTCTGGGGGACCAGCCAGACTATCCACCACCTGTACTTTGGGGGACCAGCCAGACTATCCACCACCTGTACTCTGGGGGACCAGCCAGACTATCCACCACCTGTACTCTGGGGGACCAGCCAGACTATCCACCACCTGTACTCTGGGGGACCAGCCAGACTATCCACCACCTGTACTCTGGGGGACCAGCCAGACTATCCACCACCTGTACTCTGGGGGACCCAGTGAATCTCATGAATAGTAATGCAGTTCGCAGAAATATGAATATTTTCTATCTATTTACTCAAAAGTGTTTGAGGGGGGAATCCTGTCAAGTTCTCAAAGCATTATTCATCATTCCACCTTAGTGACTTTGTGATTGTCTAACCTTCCAGTTAAGGCTAATCAGACAAAGAAGAGCTCTGCAAACAGAATGGAGCTCAGCAAACAGAGGAGAGAAACAGGGGTTTCTTCCCAAATGGCACCCTAGTCCCTTCATAGCGCACTACTTTTGACCCGGGCCCGGTCAAAAGTAGTGCACTATATAGGAAATAGGGTGCCATTTGGGATGCACACACAGAGAGGAGGCCTAATGCTTTGGGTCCACTGACTTTAATTTCTACAGGCTCCAGACCTGCTCCTGTTCAAACCAGGAAAATGATGGAGAAAGCGAGGTAGAGATAGTCTGTCCTCTGTTTAATACGCTGTGCTTACAAATGATACAGTGGGGAGAAAAAGTATTTAGTCAGCCACCAATTGTGCAAGTTCTCCCACTTAAAAAGATGAAAGAGGCCTGTAATTTTCATCATAGGTACACGTCAACTATGACAGACAAATTGAGGAAAAAAAATCCAGAAAATCACATTGTAGGATTTTTAATGAATTTATTTGCAAATTATGGTGGAAAATAAGTATTTGGTCACCTACAAACAAGCAAGATTTCTGGCTCTCACAGACCTGTAACTTCTTCTTTAAGAGGCTCCTCTGTCCTCCACTCATTACCTGTATTAATGGCACCTGTTTGAACTTGTTGTAAAAGACACCTGTCCACAACCTCAAACAGTCACACTCCAAACTCCACTATGGCCAAGACCAAAGAGCTGTCAAAGGACACCAGAAACAAAATTGTAGACCTGCACCAGGCTGGGAAGACTGAATCTGCAATAGGAAAGCAACTTGGTTTGAAGAAATCAACTGTGGGAGCAATTATTAGGAAATGGAAGACATACAAGACCACTGATAATCTCCCTCGATCTGGGGCTCCACGCAAGATCTCACCCTGTGGGGTCAAAATGATCACAAGAACGGTGAGCAAAAATACCAGAACCACACGGGGGGACCTAGTGAATGACCTGCAGAGAGCTGGGACCAAAGTAACAAAGCCTACCATCAGTAACACACTACGCCGCCAGGGACTCAAATCCTGCAGTGCAAGACGTGTCCCCCTGCTTAAGCCAGTACATGTCCAGGCCCATCTGAAGTTTGCTAGAGTGCATTTGGATGATCCAGAAGAGGATTGGGAGAATGTCATATGGTCAGATGAAACCAAAATATAACTTTTTGGTAAAAACTCAAATCGTCGTGTTTGGAGGACAAAGAATGCTGAGTTGCATCCAAAGAACACCATACCTACTGTGAAGCATGGGGGTGGAAACATCATGCTTTTGGGCTGTTTTTCTGCAAAGGGACCAGGACGACTGATCCGTGTAAAGGAAAGAATGAATGGGGCCATGTATCGTGAGATTTTGAGTGAAAACCTCCTTCCATCAGCAAGGGCATTGAAGATGAAACGTGACTGGGTCTTTCAGCATGACAATGATCCCATACACACCACCCGGGCAACGAAGGAGTGGCTTCGTAAGAAGCATTTCAAGGTCCTGGAGTGGCCTACCCAGTCTCCAGATCTCAACCCCATAGAAAATCTTTGGAGGGAGTTGAAAGTCCGTGTTGCCCAGCGACAGCCCCAAAACATCACTGCTCTAGAGGAGATCTGCATGGAGGAATGGGCCAAAATACCAGCAACAGTGTGTGAAAACCTTGTGAAGACTTACAGAAAACGTTTGACCTGTGTCATTGAGAAACTTTTGTTATTTACCAAATACTTATTTTCCACCATATTTTGCAAATAAATTCATTAAAAATCCTACAATGTGATTTTCTGGATTTTTTTTTCTCATTTTGTCTGTCATAGTTGACGTGTACCTATGATGAAAATTACAGGCCTCTCTCATCTTTTTAAAGTGGGAGAACTTGCACAATTGGTGGCTGACTAAATACTTTTTTTCCCCACTGTATATGAACCTCCGCTAGACCCAGATAATGAATACCAGGCTGTGAGAAATAAAACCGTTTTTCTTAATAAGTCTGGGAAGCTAATTCTTGAATCTATTTCTTAAGATTGAAAATGATCCTCAGTGGATATGGATGGCACATCTGACCTCTTCAACTGGGTTTGAATCTGACCCACGGCTCTAGAGCTCTCTCCTATCTACTTCTATCTCTTTCTATTTTGTGTTGTAGCTGTGCTCTACCTGTCAGTCTTACCTGTGCTGTAGAAGGTGAGGAAGAAGAGGAGGCAGCCGGTGACCAGGTTACCGAGGAAGGTGACCACGCCACAGGTGATGCCCTCGGGCACGGGGTACACGGTCTCGATGAAGAGCTCAAAGAAGATGGGCACACTACTGTTGATGAAGATGCCCACCAGGATACAGGAGGTGTACAGGGTGGCTGAGGGGAAGACAGAGAGGGGCGGGGGGGTAATCAATTAATCAATCAATCAATCATCACATTTTAAAAAGCAGAGGACAGGGAGTCAGGGCTTAATCAATCACATTTGACTTATAAAGCCCATTTTACAACAATAGGTGTCAAAGTATTTTACATATGGCACTTTAACTAGTGTGAAATGACACTAGTCTAGTGTGACCATAAGAACAGTGTCACCCTGAGAAGGCCTCCAGGTTCTCATTGTTACATATCAAAGCTTACTCATAATGTCATTCCAGCTAAGACAATGGTGGTTTAACAGTGGGTGGTGGATTGGGGAAAAAACCACAGGCAATACCCCCTGCTGTGCAGCTAGTGTTTTCATGAGATTGACTACATCTAGTTATTCTCAGGGTACAGAGGGATGTTTCTGTTCAAATGCAAGAGGCAAATTGTGTTGGTAAGTGCCATATGCGGCTGGCCGATTCCCCCAGTGTGTGTGTGTGTTTCTATGTGCGTGCGGGCTCCCGTGTGTGCCTGTGTGTGTGCATGTGTCCCCAATATGCTTGCACGCATGCGTGTGTTTGTGTGTGCGCCCAGTGTCTGTGTGTGTGCCTTGGCCACCACTGATCGAGGTCTCAGATGCTCTGAGGCTGAGCCCAGGTGTGGGTGAGGAGATTAAGCCATCACTGTGGAGCAGAGCATTGCAGCATCCCAAATGGCACCCTATTCCCTATTTAGGGCACTACTTTTGACCAGAGCCCTATGGTAGTGCACTATATAAGGAATAGGGTGTCATTTGGGACAGAGCATGGCTCGGTCTCCTCCGTCTCCTTTATCACTGCAGATTGGGCCAAATCAACTCCTCATTAGCCAGCACCGCTCTAAATCACACTGCTGCCTCAGAGGACCCTGCCTGCTTGCCGCTGTCACAGAGGAACTGAGGCGATGCAACTGCACCGACGACACAGTCATCAAATCCTGAATGAATATCCCCTCTTCCTCTCTTCTCTTCCATCATCCCTTTGTTCAACCACCCCCATCCTGCTCTAATGACAAACTGGTATCAAACACAGACAACCTCTAGTGTCCCACGGTCCCACGGCTGCTCTGTTCCTCCCACTACATATGTCTCAGTCTCTCCCAGGTTGCAGCTAGTTGATCACCAGGGGCTGGTGCTGCTTCATCACAATATTTTAGACTTTTCATTAGATGAAGTATGGCAGTAGAGCCGTGGAGAATGTGTCCAAGGGAAGACCCAAGGCTGTCAGCGAATCACTTTTACATTAATGATAATAGACGTTGTTGAAGAACAAAACCAGTGAAGAAGTTGTGTAAAAAATACAGATTATTATTGATTGAATAAGTGCACATGCTGAGGATTTCAAAAAAGGATAACAAAGAGGTAGAGGCTGCTACCAGAGCTATGTCTAATGCCTCCCACGTACACTACACCAGGTGGATGGGCAATCCTGGAGTCTGTTAGCTTGGCACTGTCAGCCAGAAGCAAAAGGATTTTAAAAAATACTGATGCCAAGCACAAATATTATGATGGATGAGAATGCTAGAGCTGGTGAATGTGAAGTTAAATATGTTTGTTTGTTTCAAGGGAAACTGCTAATGTGCTTCTGCAACTCAGTCCATATCCGCCCTGAGATTGGATGGTTGGGAGTTCGATCCCCGGCCGAGTCATACTCTGCTTGGCCCTGCGATAGACTAGCGTCCTGTCCAGGTGGTGTACTTCTACATCAACCTGCCTCACGCTACAGAAACAGGAGATGTACTTACTTTACTTGGTCCATGCGTCTCTTCCTCAATCTAAAGGACAAGTCTGCTATTGAAGTATCCATTGTGGCCTCTAGGATGCTCTGGGTGTATGCCAGTTGCACTGCATTCATGTAAATGCCCACCTCCCCACATGGAAACTGTGCTCTACTAGGCCTACCTGCAGTGGAGGGTAGGTGTGTGAGCCTAGTCAGGCAGGTGAGTGTGAACCAAGTGGAGGCCAGGGAAGCCCCAGCCATCATCAGGACCAGGATGAGCTTCAGCATGCCCCGGATAGAGTCTGCAAACCTGGGGAGAGACAGAGATGGAGGTAGTAAACCTGGAGCACACAGATAGAAACAATCAAAGGATTGATTGAAACAACAACAAAACATCAACTGAAATGCTTACAACATAGCCTAATTTGGTATGCTTCAAAAATGGCTTAAAGGAAAACTACTAAAAAACTATATTTTGGTATTTTCTTCCATTAGTCCACTGTTGATACAGTCCCAAAATGTTTTGCATGTCAGGAGTCAAGTTTTCAAGATATTGGACTTTCAAGAAGCAATGTGTCACCCGCCACATCATCATGATGATGCAAATCATGGCATGCTTCAAACCACAGCAAAGAGTGTAAACAAGTCTCAGCGTGACTTATGTGCCTCCATGTCACCATCGATTACAGGGAAGCAGTCATGGTGTCAGGAGAATGTAGCCATCCCTGGGTTACAACTGGTGACAGCTTACAGCGATACACCATGATATGAGTTGATATCATTTAGATCACCAGTGACTGTGAAGCAAGCAGGCAGATATTTGATGTGTGCTGCACCCTATGCGTCCAGACAAAGCCTGTTTTAGCGTTCCTCTCTCACCATGTGTTGAATTATCCCTCCTGACAAGTAGGTTTGGGCAATATACCGTTTATACCATATACAGGGGTATTTCAAAATATAAAAATGTTTTGTTCTTGTAAATAGTTTTGGGGTTGAGGGCAACCCCACCTCGCGAGAGCTGCGGGGGTGCGTGCTACGTCACTGCTTAACTATAAGTTAAGTATAACTATAAGAAATCTAATATGTGTCAAATAAATGATATCCAGCTCAGGGCTCCAGCTATGCATTTGATTTGCTAACTTTCTAGCTAAGTGGCTACATTTACATTTACATTTTAGTCATTTAGCAGACGCTCTTATCCAGAGCGACTTACAGTTAGTGAGTGCATACATTATTATTTTTTTTTTTTCATACTGGCCCCCTGTGGGAATCGAACCCACAACCCTGGCGTTGCAAACACCATGCTCTACCAACTGAGCTACATCCCTGCCGGCCATTCCCTCCCCTACCCTGGACGACGCTGGGCCAATTGTGCGCCGCCCCATGGGTCTCCCGGTCACGGCCGGCTACGACAGAGCCTGGATTCGAACGCAGTGCCTTAGACCACTGCGCCACTCGGGAGAACAAGATGTCAAGATCAAGCTTCTTGGTTACAACAAAGACATTTAATCCCCTCTTGGATCAAGATCCCTGTTGCCAAGTTTTTTTTTATTGTATTTTATTTTTATAGTGTCAATACGTTTTAGAAATAGTGTTAGCCCCTTGTATGCTCTTACTGTATTCCCCGGTATGGTACAGAAACCGTATGACGGTATGAAAATATGGACCCCGCCCAACCCTACTGACAAGGTTTACTCCTGGACTCTGGGTATATTTGCCAGCACAGCGACGCTAACTGTCCGACATCGCACATATTGAAGCTCGTAGTGGAAAGACACGAATTGCCTTTGTTTTGTTGTGCTCAGACAAGATGCTTCAGAAAAATTGTTCAACCCGACAAATAACTATTTGTGAAAAAACACCCGCAGGAAATGTTTAATTTGTCAAACAGTCTCTCAGAGTTCAATAGAACTGTAGCAGGGGAACATAAGGGAAATCTGTTTTGGACAGCCTCACAGCCAACAAAACTATTAAGCTTCAAACCATTTATTTTCAGTGTGTTCATTTTAGATTAGACATTCATAGATGCACTGTCTGTGTGTGGCTACGAATCATATGTCACTCAGACTGTCTGATAGTATGACCCCCATAGTGTTCTGTCTGAGTGAAGAATACATCTAGGATCGACTTTCTATTCATGAACGGACAGAGCAGAGTCTGCCTAACATAGTATTATGTACCTTTTGGAAGTATACACTACAGGGCTGCTGGGCCATGGAAGTAGGTGCTTTGGCATGGACAGACAAGCACTTCCCAGCCCAGTCTGCTCTCTCTTTCCCCAGTCAAAGCCGTCTGCTCCTACCCATCTGCCACTAGCTCCCCTCAGCTCCAACTCTCCTCTGGCTGTGCCAGAGACTACAGCCCTGCACCTACCCAGCCAACCACTCTCCTCTCTGGGTAGAGGACCACAGCTACAGTGGGGAAAAAAAAGTATTTAGTCAGCCACCAATTGTGCAAGTTCTCCCACTTAAAAAGATGAGAGAGGCCTGTAATTTTCATCATAGGTACACGTCAACTATGACAGACAAATTGAGAAAAAAAAATCCAGAAAATCACATTGTAGGATTTTTTATGAATTTATTTGCAAATTATGGTGGAAAATAAGTATTTGGTCACCTACAAACAAGCAAGTTTTCTGGCTCTCACAGACCTGTAACTTCTTCTTTAAGAGGCTCCTCTGTCCTCCACTCGTTACCTGTATTAATGGCACCTGTTTGAACTTGTTATCAGTATAAAAGACACCTGTCCACAACCTCAAACAGTCACACTCCAAACTCCACTATGGCCAAGACCAAAGAGCTGTCAAAGGACACCAGAAACAAAATTGTAGACCTGCACCAGGCTGGGAAGACTGAATCTGCAATAGGTAAGCAGCTTGGTTTGAAGAAATCAACTGTGGGAGCAATTATTAGGAAATGGAAGACATACAAGACCACTGATAATCTCCCTCGATCTGGGGCTCCACGCAAGATCTCACCCCGTGGGGTCAAAATGATCACAAGAACGGTGAGCAAAAATCCCAGAACCACACGGGGGGACCTAGTGAATGACCTGCAGAGAGCTGGGACCAAAGTAACAAAGCCTACCATCAGTAACACACTACGCCGCCAGGGACTCAAATCCTGCAGTGCCAGACGTGTCCCCCTGCTTAAGCCAGTACATGTCCAGGCCCGTCTGAAGTTTGCTAGAGTGCATTTGGATGATCCAGAAGAGGATTGGGAGAATGTCATATGAAACCAAAATATAACTTTTTGGTAAAAACTCAACTCGTCGTGTTTGGAGGACAAAGAATGCTGAGTTGCATCCAAAGAACACCATACCTACTGTGAAGCATGGGGGTGGAAACATCATGCTTTGGGGCTGTTTTTCTGCAAAGGGACCAGGACGACTGATCCGTGTAAAGGAAAGAATGAATGGGGCCATGTATTGTGAGATTTTGAGTGAAAACCTCCTTCCATCAGCAAGGGCATTGAAGATGAAACGTGGCTGGGTCTTTCAGCATGACAATGATCCCAAACACACCGCCCGGGCAACGAAGGAGTGGCTTCGTAAGAAGCATTTCAAGGTCCTGGAGTGGCCTAGCCAGTCTCCAGATCTCAACCCCATAGAAAATCTTTGGAGGGAGTTGAAAGTCCGTGGTGCCCAGCGACAGCCCCAAAACATCACTGCTCTAGAGGAGATCTGCATGGAGGAATGGGCCAAAATACCAGCAACAGTGTGTGAAAACCTTGTGAAGACTTACAGAAAACGTTTGACCTGTGTCATTGCCAACAAAGGGTATATAACAAAGTATTGAGAAACTTTTGTTATTTACCAAATACTTATTTTCCACCATAATTTGCAAATAAATTCATTAAAAATCCTACAATGTGATTTTCTGGATTTTTTTTTCTCATTTTGTCTGTCATAGTTGACATGTACCTATGATGAAAATTACAGGCCTCTCTCATCTTTTTAAGTGGGAGAACTTGCACAATTGGTGGCTGACTAAATACTTTTTTCCCCCACTGTAAGTCCTCTACTCAACCAGCACCAGTATCATATCCTATACTCCACCTCCACCCAGCCAAACCCTTGTCTCACTGGTTAGAGGAGCACAGGTAATGGTCCCCTACACCAGTGGTTCCGAAACCTCTCCTCGGGGACCCATTTATTTGATCTATTCCAGAGCTAGCACACCTGATTCAACTTGTCAACCATCATCAAGCCCTTGAATAGGTAAGCCAGGTGAGTTAGTTCAGGGCTACAACAACATTGTGAAATGTCTGGGGTCCCCGAGGAGAAGTTTGAGAACGACTACCCTACACCACCACCACCACCAGTATCATAATTATTATCACCCCTCTCACATCTAATTTGTTTACTGAAACCTGCAATAAATGCAGCATGCCTCTAAGTAGCATATTTCAAGACTCCTTTATGCCCTACAATGTCAGCTGACAAGACTGGAGCATACTGTAGGCCTAGCTTGTTGTGAGGTAATGTCTAAATTAAAAGCACATCAATAACAGTTGTGTCAGATTTATTGTCTAGAAGATAGTGACGCTTAACTCTTCTCTGGCATCAGATTTCATTTTGCGCATTCTCCTCTGGCTAACTGCAGGATTAATTCAATTCTGATTCCATTTGATATTATCACTACTGGGTCTATTTGTCTCCATTCTGTACCAAGACAAGGGCATGTACTGAATGAACAAACCGGTCTGATAGATGGCTGTAATGATATTACTGAGAAACAACGGCCATCCCTGTCAAAACAAATTCAGTTATTTCCATTTCTCATTTTAAATTAATTGTTTATCTCTCATTTATCTAAAGATAAATACCTGATCATCTCTCAGGTCTCTAGTGGCAGTTAGTGTGGTTAAAAACTCTTCCATCTTTCTCTCTAACTCCCTCCCCCTCTCTCTCTCTCCCTCCCTCCCCCCTCGCTCACCCTCCCTCTCCGTCCTTCCCTTCCCCCCAACCTCTCCTCAGGTTGATAATGGGACTTGGCTTATAATGGTGGGGATAATGGTTGATGAAGGATAATGGGAGGTGGTTATTATTATTATTAATTTCCACCAGCTCTGTTCTGTTCCAGGTCTGGTCTTAAAGCAGCAGTTTCACCCTGACCACAAGCTGCTGGCCGACAAATAAATATTTGTCAAACGTGTCTCTGACACACACACACACACACCTCTGAGCACCCATCGCCAAATGCCCCAACAGTGACAAATACTGCCATCCATCTAGTAGTGGGCGCATCTCGGGGAGAAAAAATATTAGGGAGCATGTTTGTGTGTGTTGCGGAGTGAGTGTTTGTTTGGCTATCACAAAGCCTTCCCGGGAAGCAAACCACTTAGTATTTGCAACCATAACACCTGCAGCAAAACATTTTAATGGGGCTATTTTTCTGCTGCCATGGCAAGCTGCTCTCTGATGTTTGTGTGGCGTAAGGTGAGACAGGGGTGTGTAATAACTCAGGTTCAGGCACGGGAGGGTGTGTGTGTGCACTCTGTACTGTAACTCAGCAGCTCCATCAACACTAAACCGCCAGGCAAATTATCATTAATGGTGCCACAAAGGACCCAGTACTATAGAGAGGTAAACATCTGCTACTGCGCTTCCCAAACACAACACACACATCACCAATCACCGCAAAACCCAAACAAACACACACACGGAACGCAACCCCACCCGAAGCACCGCTCTGCTCAGATCAGCTCCCCAAGCTAACCGCCAACAGACACCCAATTAAGTCAGACGTGAGAAGGAAGCCAATCAACTGGGGGACTGACACTCTTTAATGAGTTAGTTTCTGTTTCTCTGCCATGACATCAACATCTACTGAGGTTACAAACATAAGCAAACCTTACCCACCCATATTAACTCTGGATCTATACTTAACGTAACAAACAAAACACACACAATAGTTTGTTTGTCAGCCTAGATGCCTCCAGTCCACTCCAGCATATACCAAGAACAGAACAGTTCCATGAATCAAGGCTAGAGTTATGGACTAGTTTTCCTAATTACAGCATTGTGAGACTTTGGCCCTGCCTGGAAGTGCTGATTGGGCCGGGCGATTAACATATATATGTCAGCTGGACGACGGATCCCTTCCTTTTGCAGAGTACACAGTTTGGGGCCTACGGTGCGTCAGTCTATACATCAGCTAGAGACACATGGCCCATTGCATTAGCATTCACTTACTCACCTCAGTCTATCACAACAACCATGGATTTAATACACTAAGAGAGATGGAGTGGATGAGGTGAGCTAAGGGGTTTGAGATGGCGGGTACATCCCAAATTGCACCCTTTTCACTAAGTAGTGGACAACTTTTGACCAGAGCTCATAGACATTTAGGACACAGCCTGAGACTCCTACCCCCTCCAATATCACTAAACACAGTAATGTTTCAAGAAAGTGAGAGAACCAGACTGGAATGCAGCACAAGCAGACAGAGAGTAATAGACCCATTTATTCCTGTGAACATGCTTAGCAATGGGTTTCTAGTTGCTAATCTTGTTGACAGGCCTTGGAGGCAGAGCCAAAGCTATTACGACCAAACATGGGCCGTATATTTTCATGCATACTTAATCTGAAGATACTAAGTGAGTGTATGGCGTTCACGATAAATGCTTACCCTCTAATTTGACCGCTCACCTGGTCCAAGAAGATGGTTTAGGGCTGAAATTATGAGACAGGCCTCACACATCGCTGGACACAGCTAGCTGTTGGTATTCAGGCTCAGTCCAAGCCCAACTTCAGACTGTACTGGGCCTACTCCAGACAACCTCTAACTAGGGGCTGGATTCACAGTTGAGATAAGCACACTCAACCCAGACGTTCACATAATTAATTCAGTGATGTCAATAGGAGAAAATCTGAGTTAAGCCCACATATCTTAAGTCAGAAAACTGTCCTGGGCCTTTTAGGACATAAAATATCTGGCACCCCATCAGGGGTTATTACATTTACATTTTAGTCATTTAGCAAATGCTCTTATCCAGAGCGACTTACAGTTAGTGAGTGCATACATTTTTCATACTGGCCCCCCGTGGGAATCGAACCCACAACCCTGGCGTTGCAAGCGCCATGCTCTACCAACTGAGCTACACGGGACCTGTGGGCACATTCAGGTCAAGTCACGCTACAATGCTAAACCACATGGAAATGACTTGCTGTTGCTGTTGCTTACCTGGCCATGGCCACTCCAAACACACAGCCGCCCATGATGGACCAGAACCCGATCCAGCCAGCATCCACCTTGAGAGGGAGAGACAGACAGAGAGAGAGAGATAAATAAAAGGCGATCGAGAGAGAATGAAGGTATTGACAGAGAACGAGAGAGCAAGGAAGAGAGCGTGGAAGTGAGAGCGAGAGACAGAAAGAGAGGAGCATTATTCCATGTTCAGCATGCCATACACGGCTCAGGGGACCGAGGCTAGACAGAGAGTAGGCAGTGTCTGAAGACTGGGGAAACCTGTCAATCAAGCCCAGGGTAAATTGCAACCCTGTATTCTGACAGTGGTGGGAGTCAATGGAAACGGCTGGTGGTGTCAATGTGATGATTAATCACAGACAAATGCCTGCTCTGACAGATGGAGACGGAGAAGAGAAGACAGACATTATGACCACGGTCGTGTTCAGCAGGGAGAAAACAGAGTAAGACAGGGAGACTACCACAACTTGCCCAATAGGAAGAGAGATGTTAGATTTGTGTTGCAAAAGGTTTTGCTACAGTGTTCCCTAGTGAACTAGAACCAGTGTGGCGCAGTCCCGAGTGGCGCAGTGGTCTAAGGCACTGCATCGCAGTGCTAGCTGTGCCACTAGAGGTCCTGGTTCGAATCCAGGCTCTGTCGTAGCCGGCCGCGACTGGGAGACCCATGGGGCGGCGCACAATTGGCCCAGCGTCGTCCAGGGTAGGGGAGGGAATGGCCTTGCAACGCCAGGGTTGTGGGTTTGTATGCACTCACTAACTGTAAGTCGCTCTGGATAAGAGCGTCTGCTAAATCACAAAAATAAATACCGTAAATAAATAAATAAATAAAACCAGGGTCTACTGCTGCAGCATCAACATGAGAGCCTGACTGCATCACAGACGGAGTGTCATCCACACACACACCCACACACACACCTCTCTGGGGAAGCAGGCAGCAGGTAAATAAAGTAGGCTCTAAATCAGCATCTGACACCCAGGTGAAGACGACTGAGTGCGGTTCACATCAATCTACCTTACGCTATAACTCCGGTAGAAAAAAAGAAGAGCCACGTTGAGAGAGGCCAGATGTGAGTATAAACAAGACAAGACCAGAATGTAAATAAAGCATCATGCACAGAAGAGATCCGTGGTCTAGAGGCCATTTCTGAAACTTTCTTGAAAAGGTACAAAGGTTCTTAATTTCATGTTGATGTTCATATCAACTTGTGAAGCTGAATGCAAATCGTTCTGCATGCTATTTGAGTGTCAGGGAAAAGATCATAGCATTTATTGTGTGTGTGTGTGGTTAATTAACTGCAATATGCTCAGTGCTAGCTGCAGCCATACAGGCCTGATTTGTCCATGCTCAGCTTAATAATCATGCACGTTGTTACTACTGTGTCAATAACCAGGAAATGGTTTCCGTGCTGACGTTACGTATGGTGTGGAAGCCAGGGCTTCAGGCTGCTGGCACATTCATTTATTTGCTTTTCTTTAATTTCTCTTGTTTCTGAGCCTTTTAAGCCAGTAGTCATGGCACTTACCCGTGGGTGTAGCATGACATGATGGCATTGCCATGCTAATTCATTCAGCGGTAACCACAGATAGCATCAAAAGACACCATGGAAGTTAGTACACTGTCTGCCTGCCTGTCTGTCTGTCTGGAGGCATAACCAACCACCACCACAAAGCATTTAAGAGTAGGAGTGCTAATCTAGGATCAGGTTTCCTCTCTTATACATTATTATTTAAAAGTGAAAATCAATCCTAGCTTAGCACTCCTACTCTGTGATGCACAAAGGTTACAGTACACCGTCTGTCTGGAGGCAGCAGAATTAACCGCCACAGCTAGATATAACTCTAGATCAGGAAAAGTACCAGGAGTTCACAATAGTGACTTTCTCAGTGCAGAAAGCCTCTCTGTAATCAGAAAGCTGAAGCCGCTGCTGTGCTTTCAGGTGAAGTAACATCTTTCCTTGGGTTTTTTCTGCATAGCGACTTAATGGCCACTCTCCATTAACGGAGCAATTACATATGAGTGATTAACGCAGTGTGGGACCTTGTTCTTAAAACGATGCTAATTACGTACAGCGACACAGAGCTATGTGCCTCAGGACACAGTCTTGTCTAGCACTGGGCTGGGTGTCTGGACGGAGGGAGGGCTCCTGCAGAGTTCAGACAATAGTCCACCCATCTCCAAGCTTATCTCAGCCTCAGCCTCATCTCCTCCACCCATCCACATTCACGACCCAAGCTCCAGCCCCTTCAACCATCCCATCCCCATTCAAAGCCCCATTCCCATCCCCTCCACCTGTTCCCAGCCCTAGCATACTACTCTCTCATGACAGATCACCAGCTGCTGCCCCATACTTGTCTCTGCAAAATGCTATTATTTAAAGGATCAATTCCCTGACCTCCGTGTGGAGAGGAGACACCGGTTGTGTCCCAAATAGCACCCTATTCCGTACATAGTGCACTACTTTTTTTTACCAGAGGCCTATGGTCCCTGGTTATAAGTAGTGCACTATGTAGGGAATAGGGTGCCATTTGGGATGCACACACCGTGTGGAGAGGGACGCTATGGGACGTCACAGTATGCATTCTGTCAGCAGGAAGAAAGGGTCACCTTAGAGACACTGCAAATGGCCACTACTCATCAGCTAGGGAGCGTGGAGGTTGACACTGTTATTGCCACTGGTGGGTGAACCACCATAGGTAGAACAGCTACAAAACAAAATGAACAGAAACAATATCAGAAGGCTGGCAGGAAGGTGGGGACGGTGGAGGTGGGGGTTTGTGTGTTCTGGGAAAGACAGGATGACGCAGAGGTGAAAAACAATGTGGTCACCTTCACAGAAATGTATTTAGAAAAACAAAAAATGCTGACTGCTTTGTCTGCACACACACACACACACACACACACACACACACACCACCCCTCCCCCCTGTGGGTGGATGTGCTACATGGTGGCAGACTGAAACCAGTGTTTGACATCTACAGAACAGAGCCTGTTAATGGGAACGTAGAGAACAGCACAGCCCCTGCAATGGCTGGAGTGACACGGCAACAGTAAGATTGGCAAGTGGCATTTGAGTGGAGAAGTGGAGCGCAGCTGGGAGGTGATTGGAAGGCAGCAAAGGGGGACGAGGGCCCGGGCTAAAGCAGCGCCTCTGTATTGATCGCCTCGCTGCAGAGAGAGAGAGAGAGAGAGCTCTGTCTGTGATGACAGTGGGACCACACAGTGTGTAGAGGAGACTGGCGATTACAGCATTCATAGGAGGGAGAGAGAGTGTGTGTGTGTATCACATCACCCACTTTGTCAGCACTGTTTTCCTCTGGATCCCTGCCCTAAATAGGTTTAGTATGTGTGTCAGACAGTCACCTATAGAGCTATCATTTCATACCTCATATCTACCCTCATTGTATTCCTCAATGGATGTTGCTGCTGATAGCGTCTTATCAGAATATGGTCATGGTTTGTTGGTGCCAAGGCACCTTTCAGGCTGTATGGGATCGAAAGTTAGGTAGGCTAATGTGTTTTACAGTAGTAGTGTGTGGTTTTGCAATGTGAAACTCTGAAATCAAGAGCAAACATAACACATACTGAAAGTCAAACTTACACTCCTTACATTGTGAGGAGTGAATGCTGCCATAGTGATGTATTGTAACAACTCTGTTTCTAAGTTTTGAGCCTGGGGAAAACTCTGTACAGAGTTTAGCTAAGGCAACATATTTGTGACACCATCTTTAGACAGCCAGATAAAGGCAACTTGGAGGAGAAAAGTTCCTTAACATTTCCTTTTGACGACAAAATAAACCGTAAGACATAAAGACTATAAAGAATTGATGATACTCCCTGTGGGTTCTGACAGAAAGGAAAGATAGTGAATGCGTGTGTGTGAACCCACAGCTCAGTGATTTCTTCTCAAATACCTGTCTGATGATAACCTTGAAAAGAAGCCTCTTTTGTCTCCTTTGAGCCACTACTATCGTGCTAAAAGTAGAGGGTGCTCTGCTCTGTGTCCCAACATCTCTCCTCTCGTTCTCTCTCATCCTGGATCTCTGATGCTAATCCAGGACCGTTGAAGGGTCTGAGACGATGCCGGTCTAATTAAGCTAAGAATCTCAAGTTTTAAGTGCCTCGCTTTCTTGACATGCTCCACATTTTCCCGTATGCAAATAATGTGCTGTGGATTCCACACGTTTGATTAGACCCTTAAAAAGTTAGCTACACTTAGAGAAGTAGATGGACCGATAGGAGAGAGAAGAGGATGGACCAACCAACCAAACAAGACTGTGTGGAATGGAGGAGTTTCAAAATCGTGTAATTAGGTCTTTTTTGAGGGTGGGTTTTGAAGTTCAAAGTGGTATTCACAAGGGCCTGCTGCTTTTTAATGAGTCCAGGATGGGAAAGTAAAAAATAATTTGTGAAGAAGATATGAGTTGCCATGCTGGGCTTGAAGTTATGTCAATACTGTATGGCATTGGCCACTTGGGTTAATTATGAGTCAACATCCATTTCTGTCTGGGAAATTACATTGTCTAATTCCCAAATGGCACCCTACTCCCTAGATAGTGCACTACTTTTGACCAGGGCCCATAGTGCACTATGTAGGGAATATGGTGGCATGTACACTTTCATTTCAGCAAGGGAAATTACACTCTGTGTGCTAGCCTCCGACAAAATGAGCCACATCACAGGCCCTCTTAGAATGATGGTTTTCAGGAAGGATAGCCGGCCCGTTTCAGTGCTTCAGTAGGTGAGCACCAACACAGAGTTTTTCATTGTGTGTTGTACCAGCGCAGATCATTTGGGGGAAATTGGCAGCAGATGTTGTAAATACACTGTTGTAATAAGTGCCCTTTGAAATGATCAGTTTGAACATGTCTAAATTGTCTTCCAGAACTGCTATTACTGTACTACCATTCAGAGTGAATAAAGTGAGTAATGCTAGGATAAATGGGAAAAGACTCCTCAACTTTGCAGACAATCTGTATCTTTGGTTTGTTCTAAACTCAGCAGACATGTTGTGGGTTTTGGGTCAGGTGTGTGTTCCTTACCTGGCTGACTCTAGCAGGGGTGAGGATCATGTCCAGAACTCCTGACCAGCCTGCCACCACCCCTGTAGGCACCGCATAGGCCAATGCTATCATCAGGAACCGGAAGTTACTGGAGGGAAAGAGAGAGAATCAAAGGCTTTTTAGCAGCAAGTCCTACAGTATCCATACCTAGCAAAGTCCTACAGTATCCCTACCTAGCAAAGTCCTACAGTATCCCCACCTAGCAAAGTCCTACAGTATCCCGACCTAGCAAAGTCCTACAGTATCCCCACCTAGCAAAGTCCTACAGTATCCCCACCTAGCAAAGTCCTACAGTATCCCCACCTAGCAAAGTCCTACAGTATCCCTACCTAGCAAAGTCCTACAGTATCCCCACCTAGCAAAGTCCTACAGTATCCCCACCTAGCAAAGTCCTACAGTACCCCACCTAGCAAAGTCCTACAGTATCCCCACCTAGCAAAGTCCTACAGTATCCCCACCTAGCAAAGTCCTACAGTACCCCACCTAGCAAAGTCCTACAGTATCCCCACCTAGCAAAGTCCTACAGTATCCCAACCTAGCAAAGTCCTACAGTATCCCTACCTAGCAAACGTCCTTCTCTCTGGTTGACAGTGTCTGGAGACCTGCCACCAGACAGCTTCTTGCTTTCCTATCCTGTCAGCTCACACCACATCTCTTACTGTCAGGGAGGATCGATCCCACCTCACAGTGTGGTGACAGAGAGATAAACACCTGGTCAGGAACCAGGAAGAGAAGAGCTGCCTGGCAGGCTGGCAGTGCTAGGCCGGAGGTGACACCATGATGAGGATTGAATACAGGGGAGAACAACAGCTATGAAATGGGATTGAGATGAAGAACCAGGATCCTTTGATGAGGGGACACCAACCACACACAGACACACTAAACTGATGAATGAGCCGAGACTCAGAACAATAGGATTAACTGATCTACTTAATCATTTATTTATTTATTTATATTAATGGGTTTGGCAATAGTAGCATGTCAACAAACAAAGTAATGTATTTCCCACATCTGAGATGATGATCCAAGACAATGATTTCCTCTGATTGTTCTGTGAATCAAAGATCCCTGGAAGGAAGGTCATTCCAAAGTCAGAAACTATTTAGCTCCATCTAATGCCACATCTAACGTCCCCCACAGCCATACTTTCCCAGACCAGATAGTGGCATTATCGCTTTCAAGTAGATTAAGCCAATCCCATTTAAATCAATTCCACAGCCCTGATTCCTCTCTGTGAGTCTACAAACAACACATTTACCACCTGCTATAAACAGTGTGTTGATGGTTGTGAGAACGTTCTAGGTTTATGCTCTGCCATTGAGACATTATGAGAGTGTATCAGTTAGAACCAAGGCATCGTTCAAACAAGGGAACTAAGTGAGATACCCACAATATGGAAACAGAACCTAATATTGTGTGGTCTCTGCCCAACTAACAGTCTAAAATGAGAGACTGAGAGATTAGGGGTAAATCTAATATAAATTGTTGTGAATAGTTGTCATATCAATGTGACTTTGGCCAGGTCTGTCAGTCTTTGTAAACACTGACAAATCACTAAGAGGTGGGTTATTCTCAAGCATGAATTTTACAAGATGCTAATCACAATCATGACCACGATGCTGGTTGTTTGTCCATCAAAACAGGCCATGGTTAGTAGCCAGGAAAATGTCCCACCTGAGGAGTGTGCAAGTGTGCACTTCAGGTGCAGCTTTGGGAGAATACTAAGTATCATATGACAGGCCCTGGGTGGGTGCTCCATGAATCTGTATCTCTGTGGAGGTTCTCTTCAAGGAGAATAAAACTGCAACATTGCTGTCTAAAGTGCCAGAGGAATACATTGACGTTGTATAGTGCTATGCAGCAATTTGGGACAAGTTTCCTCCTCAACTTAGTTTGAAACAAAACAATAGACTTTCAAGTCTGAGTCTGTCTATGTAGCTGTGAACTAGATTTTCCTCAGAGTTGCTTTTGATCCCCCCTCCCTCCCTGAGGATGATGAACGTGTTAAGCATTCGCCAGATGTCCCTCCGAGATACATTCAGGACGCCGCCGGCATATCAATGGATGTCATGAACAAACAAATGCATGAGTAAACGCCAGCCGTCCATCCTGAAGGGAAGCTAGGAAAACAAAAACAGTCCTGAGAGATAGAGAGAGAGAGAGAGAGAGAGAGAGAGAGAGAGAGAGAGAGAGAGGATAGAGAGAGAGAGAGGATAGAGAGAGAGAGAGAGAGGATAGAGAGGAGAAGAGAGAGAGAGAGAGGATAGAGAGAGAGAGAGGATAGAGAGAGAGAGAGAGAGAGAGAGAGAGAGAGAGAGAGAGAGAGAGAGGATAGATAGAGAGAGAGAGAGAGAGGATAGAGAGAGAGAGAGAGGATAGAGAGAGAGAGAGAGAGAGAGAGAGAGAGAGAGAGAGAGAGAGAGAGAGAGAGAGAGAGAGAGAGAGAGAGAGAGAGAGAGAGAGAGAGAGAGAGAAAGAGAAAGAGAAAGAGAAGAGGAGAGGAGAGAAGAGCTATCCCCTTCTATGACGGCTGCTGTCACTGTCAGACCAGACGCCTGGAGATTTAATGCTGCTGTTAGAGAGGGGTGAAGTGATGGTCCTCAAATTAAATAAGCGACATGGCAGGGACAGGGTTTGGGACGGAGGCGGCAGTGATGAGAACAAGGTGTTATGGATGATTGTAATTGGGCAGAGGGTGATTGGATGGGTGCCAGACAGACAGTGTCAGCGACTAGTTGAGACGGAGGGCTGGGGGGGCGGAAGGGGCTCCTCTGTTAGGGGGAGACTTCTCTCGGTGATACACACACAGACACACACACACTCCTGGCTGCACTGGCCTGATGATTGGCGAGACACTCGTATAAATTCTAATAAAGCATGATGGGCTGGCACCACTCTTCCTTCTCTCAGCTGATTACCTCTTAGTCTGTGCTGAGATTAAACTGGGATAAACAACCTCTAAGGAGATAGACAGACAGACCGACAGACAGACAGACAGACAGGAAAGCAGACTAGGGGATGTATGTATTAACTGTAGGAGTTCTGAGGATCAGGTCGCCCCTGTCCATTCATTATAATCAATGAGGCAAAACTGATAATAGATCGGCACTCCTACTCCTATCCACTGTAAGAGTGTGTACCCCAGTACCTGTGGTACTTGGCCTTGGAGGGGTCTAGACTCCAGGGAGCGAGAGAGAGAGCGAGAGAGAGAGTTATAGACTCATAAAAGTGACTCACCCTCTTTCTCTCTCTCTCCAGCTACTACTACTGTTTCATTAACCTTGCTGTGATGGCGGCCGGCGGGAAATCAATATGCTTACACCTTTTTCCGGCCCACAGCTTATTTAGATCACCGTATAGTAAGGATTTGTCAAAATGGCACCCTATTCCCTATGTAGTACACTATAGCCCATAGGGCCTGGTCAAAAGTAGTGCACTATATAGGGAATATGGTGCTATTTGGGACTTACACTAAGTAAGCACAGCACAGGGCCACCCGGCGGAGGATGAAATATTTCGGGGAGCCACGAAGCCAGCGGCATCATCAGCTAAGTGCCATTTGTCCTTGGCAGGTCTTGGCTGGAGTTCAATGCATCAGAATGAGCAGGACAGAACCTTCCTAGGCAAAATTACTCTTATAAGTCATTCAGACAGTCGTGCCAGTTCCTTTCCATCACCTTCAAAATCAACCAACTTCAAGTCTGTCTGTTTGTATTTCAATTAAAAACGAATCTACTCCCTGTTTCTTTTCAAATCGCTATTCACATTTAATACTCAGGTCCACCACTACTCCACAAGAACTATCACCGATCTCCACACCCCTTTTTCCCGTACAAGACTAGGCCAATTTTCCATCTCCTACAGAGGTCCGTTTTTTGGAACAGTTTCCCAGAACACCTCAAGCACTGCAACACCTTCAACTCCTTCAAATTCAAAACAAAAAATGATCTACTGGACATTCCACTGACGCCTCATCCCAATAACTTCTCTGCCTATTAGCCTTTTATTTTGATTGTGCACTGTACTTTAATTAGATATTTTCTTCTTTATCCGCTTATTCACCATCTGTTTTGCTACTTATTTTTGTATGGTTTTGTTTTATAAACATTGAAAGGGGGAGGCGCCTACAAGCCCCTCTGGGTTTCTTACCTCTCCTGCACATATTCTTTAAGTTTACCTTTTAAACCTTCATCATATTGTTTTGTATTTTCTTGTGTAAATAACTCATTTAAAAAATAATGATAGTGGGACCTTCATCGATACTAATGCTGCTAGCTAACATCATTACTATTCCCAGAGCAGTGGTCAGGTTGTACTGATAACCTTTCTACATGTGTGGAGAGCTGCGCTGCGTACCAAATGACGAAGGTTGGCATTTATTGTCATGACTCATGTATTAGAGGCAGCTCTGCAGAGTGGTCACTAGCTGCCACAAAGTCATAACATCTGATTTTAAACCTAACCCTAACCCTAACCTTAACCACACTGCTAACCCTAATGCCTAACCTTAACCCTAACCACACTGCTAACCCTAATGCCTAACCTTAACCCCACTGCTAACCCTAACCACACTGCTAACCCTAATGCCTAACCCTAACCCTAACCACACTGCTAACCATAATGCCTAACCCTAACCCCACTGCTAACCCTAACCCTAACCTTAACCACACTGCTAACCCTAATGCCTAACCCTAACCACACTGCTAACCCTAATGCCTAACCCTAACCCTAACCCCACTGCTAACCCTAATGCCTAACCCTAACCCCACTGCTAACCCTAACCTTAACCACACTGCTAACCCTAATGCCTAACCCTAACCACACTGCTAACCCTAATGCCTAACCCTAACCCCACTGCTAACCCTAACCACACTGCTAACCCTAACCCTAACCCCACTGCTAACCCTAATGCCTAACCCCACTGCTAACCCTAATGCCTAACCCTAACCACACTGCTAACCCTAATGCCTAACCCTAACCACACTGCTAACCCTAATGCCTAACCCTAACCACACTAACCCTAATGCCTAACCCTAACCCTAACCACACTGCTAACCCTAATGCCTAACCCTAACCACACTGCTAACCCTAATGCCTAACCCTAACCACACTGCTAACCCTAATGCCTAACCCTAACCCTAACCACACTGCTAACCCTAATGCCTAACCCTAATGCCTAACCCTAACCCCACTGCTAACCCTAATGCCTAACCCTAACCACACTGCTAACCCTAATGCCTAACCACACTGCTAACCCTAATGCCTAACCCTAACCACACTGCTAACCCTAATGCCTAACCCTAACCACACTGCTAACCCTAATGCCTAACCCTAACCCCAATGCTAACCCTAATGCCTAACCCTAACCACACTGCTAACCCTAATGCCTAACCCTAACCACACTGCTAACCCTAATGCCTAACCCTAACCACACTGCTAACCCTAATGCCTAACCCTAACCACACTGCTAACCCTAATGCCTAACCCTAACCCTAACCACACTGCTAACCCTAATGCCTAACCCTAACCACACTGCTAACCCTAATGCCTAACCCTAACCACACTGCTAACCCTAATGCCTAACCCTAACGCCTAACCCTAACCCTAATGCCTAACCCTAACCACACTGCTAACCCTAATGCCTAACCCTAACCACACTGCTAACCCTAATGCCTAACCTTAACCACACTGCTATCCCTAATGCATAACCCTAAACCTAACCACACTGCTATCCCTAATGCCTAACTCTCCCCTTAAATGAAGACCAAAAAGCTCATTTTTGTTTTCATGAATTTTTACAATATAACCAATTTAGATTTTGCAGCTGGCTTATCTAGCAGAAATCGCTCAGTTCTGCCTCCAGGGCAAGATTCATGACAAATCAAAAGAGAACCATTGCGCTCTCCCAGAAGCTTGGCAGGTGCGTAAATCCCAAGACTCATGACAATAAACGTCAACCTGTCCAAACGGCACTGTGTTCCCTATGTAGTGTATTACTTTTGACCAGAGGTCTAGCATGGGGCGGCGCACAATTGGCCCAGTGTCGTCCAGGGTGTGGGGAGGGAATGGCCGGCAGGGATGTAGCTCAGTTGGTAGAGCATGGCATTTGTAACGCCAGGGTTGTGGGTTCAATTCCCACGGGGGGCCAGTGTGAAAATAAAATAAAAAATGTATGCACTCACTAACTGTAAGTCGCTCTGGATAAGAGCGTCTGCTAAATGACTAAAATGTAAATGTAAAATGTAGCATCAGTTGTCAGAGCACCTTACCGATCACTGCACCTGTACACAGCCCATCTGAAATTAGCCCACCCAACTACCTCATCCCTATATTGTTATTTATTTTGCTCTTTTGCACCCCAGTATCTCTATTTGCACATAATCTCTTGCACATCTAGCATTCCAGTGTTAATACTAATTGTAATTATTTTGCACTATAGCCTATTTATTGCCTTACCTCCATAACTTGCTACATTTGCACACACTGTATATATATTTTCTGTTGTATTTTTTGACTTTATGTTTTTTTTACCCCATATGTAACTCTGTTGTTGTTTTTATCGCACTGCTTTGCTTTATCTTGGCCAGGTCACAGTTGTAAATGAGAACTTGTTCTCAACTGGCTTACCTGGTTAAATAAAGGTGAAATAAAAAATAAATTAAATAAATTTAGACCCTGGTCAAAAGTAGTGCACTATATAGGGAATAAGGTGCCATTTGGAACACAACACTACTCTGTGTTGTGATGAGGCTCTGCATCAGACCTGAACAGATAGGGTAACTTATCAAGCTCCAGATCATTTACTATGGTTCAAACTCTCTCAACAATAGCAGTGGAAGAAAGGGCAAAAGTGGTGGCTTAGGATATGGCTCAAGACCTATCTAACTCTGGGAAACACTGGCACAACAACAGACCTAACTTTAGAAAACAGAATTTTGCTGCTAACCCAAGTCTATCTTTCTTTGAAGAGTGGAACTTACACACATAAGGCCCACCTACAATCCTTCTGCAGAATCCTCAGCCAGACAGCTACTGATGCTGCTTGAGTGTGATATAGTTCAGACTGGCCACTGGAAGGCTGCCTATCAGTGGGACTCCAGATGTGTGCGTGTATGCATGCGTGCGTCAGACAGTATGGACATTGGGTTTATGTCAGCTTGACTGGTATTATCCCTCTCTTGAAGCTGTGTGCTTTGCAGGGAGTTTGTTATTGTTTATCAGAGAGAGTCAGTGAGAACTAGGGAGAGAGAAAGAGAGAGAGGGAGCAAGTGAGAGAGAGAGAGAGAAAGAATGAGAGAAAGAATGAGAGAGAGAGAGAGAAAGAGAGAGAGAGAAAGAAAGAGAGAGAGAGCTCGGTCTGGCTCGAGGGGCTGACTGTAGGGAGTTCAACCCGCCTGTTCACTGGCTGTCTGTCCACAGCCCAGCGCTTGATCCCCGGCCCACAGCCCTCAGCCCTTGGCCCATTCCACCACAACCAGACAGGATATGCACCGCGGGCACGGAATCCGTGGATGAACCGCAATGAACACTCTAGCTCCCATCCACAAACAGCACCATTGCCCCCAACGGTCAGTTTTTGTGTGCCTGCGTCCGTGCGTGTCGATGCAATGCATTGCTTGGAGGACAGTGCATTCTGAATGCAGGCTGTATGAGCATGTTACATGACCATGGACTCCAGAGAACCCAGGCTGTATGAGCATGTTACATGACCATGGACTCCAGAGAACCCTGGCTATGTGTGGATGAGGAGAAGAGGATGATTATCTATTTATTAAGCAGGGCCAGGGAAATGCCAGTGCCATCTTATGGCTGTGTAATTAATCTAGGGGGAGAGAGGATATGTCTTTGATGCACATTAACTAGCAGCCCCAACAGACGGTGAGTGGCAGAGCAACAAGACCCTTTCATTAAGTTTCTCTATCCCCACTACTCAAACAGACCCATTCATTCCCTCCTCATCTCAAAGTAAAAAAAATAAAAAAAAAAAGGCATGTTGAGAGGCAACAGAGAGGACACCCCAGGCCCTTTCGTGACTGTTGTGATAAAGGCCTAATCATTTTAAGGTCTAATCAAAAATGACCACTTAAAGTGTGTGATGATGGCAAAGGACCAGACAGTACATACCTGAGTAGTTTGCAGATGCTGTTCCTGTAGCTGAGTCTCTGGCTGGCAGCAGCCACACTGGGAGGCATGGGGGGTCGGGAGGGGAAGTAGAGCACCACCGCAGCAAACAGCACCGCCACCACACCAAACTCTATATGTCAGGAGGGACACAGAGACACAGGAAAAGACAGAAAAGACAGATCAGTAGCTTATTAACACAGTCAAATAGAAGGATTATTATTAGTTTACAACCTACCTGAACTCAGTCAATGTATCACTAACAAAACCATTCCACCCAGAGTCACATGTTTCTGATTCCACCCTACTTTGAGAGGGTGTTACAGAGTTTAATGGCTGTGATAGGAGAAAACTGAGGATGGATCAACAACATTGTAGTTACTCCACAATACTAACCTAAATGACAGAGTGAAAATAAGGAAGCCTGTACAGAATAAAAACATACCAAAATATGCATCCTGTTGGCAATAAGGCACTAAAGTAAAACTGTGTGTTATGCTTGGGGCAAATCCAACACAACACATTACGGAGTACCACTCTCCATATTTTCAAGCATAGTGGTGGCTGCATCATGTTATGTGTATGCTTGTAATCATTAAGGACTGGGGAGTTTTCAGTATCAAAAAGAAACGGAATGGAGCTAAGCACAGGCAAATTCCTAGAGGAAAACCTTGTTCAGTCTGCTTTCCACCACTGGGAAACAAACTGACCTTTCAGCAGGATAATAACACAAGGCCAAATCTACACTTGAGTTGCTTACCAAGAAGATAGTGAATGTTCCTGAGTGGCCGAGTTACAGTTTTGACTTAAATGTACTTGAAAATCTATGGCAATACTTGAAAATGGTTGTCTAGCAATGATCAACAACCAATTTGACAGAGCTTGAAGAATTTTGAAAATAATAATGGGCAAATGTTGCACAATCCAGGTGTGGAAAGCTCTTACAGACTTACCCAGAAAGACACACAGCTGTAATCGCTGCTAAAAGGTGCTTCTACAAAGTATTGACTCAGGGGTGTGAATCCTTATGTAAAAGTAATATTTCAGTATCTTATTTTCAATAAATTTGCAAACATTTCTAAAAACATGTTTTTACTTTGTCATTATGGGGTATTGTGTGTAGATATTCGGGGGAAAAATATATTGAATCCATTTTGAATTCAGGCTGTAACAACAAAATGTGGAATAAGACAAGGAGTATGAATTCTTCCTGAAGGCACTGTAGAGTTCCACGCCTGCTCTGTTGCAGATGCCCAGATTAGTCAATTAAGAGCCCAGCGGCTTATCAGAGAGCTGGGCCTAGGACTACATCAATCAGCTGGCACAGAGATCTCTGATACTCTCTCTGTCAGCGTGCCCTAACAGCCCTTCCTTCCAAACAAGCTACTAAATCCTCCAACCCCTTTCACTGGGCTTGGCCTGGCCTGGCATGGCCTGGCATGGCTTGGCAACAGAACAGAACAGGACCCATTTCTCTTTGAAAAGCCACAGCATTTTTGGTCTGTCCATTTCCCAAAAAGTACCACCAGAATCATAAATCATGCTTTTTCCTATCATAATGTGAAGTTTGATTGGACAGTAGCTTCATTTTTACTCTCTGGCTGGCGCAGCACAGGGTGCATGCCAGCTCACATTGATTTTTTATTTTCTGATTTTCTGAATCCGTTAAGCAGAACATTGTTGAGACGTTTGAGTCTGATATTTTAGTGATGAGACAGAGACAGTCAGATCACCTTCAGCTGATTGTATTTCTCTCCCTAGACTAAGGGCAGACATGATCCAGAGATGATCTGCTATTGATTCCTGTGGTGCTGTCAGTACCTACCTGCATACATAACATGAGAAGATATTCAGCAACTCTTGGTAGGACAATTGTGCTATAGAGTTGCTGAATATCTTCTCATCTTCAGTATACTCCAGTATTTCAAAGTGAGGTAGCGACAGCATTTATTTTTCTCAGTACCTGCTTGCATACATAACCATTTGGATCCTGTCTCTTATGTATCTGGATAACACTTTACAGTATGCCCCCTTATAAAAGCTTTATGAATGCATACTTGACAGCTACATAAGACATTATAACATCAGTACCTGCATACAAAACCAGTTGGATTCTGTCTCGTATGTGGTTTATCTGGGTGTCTGTTGAGTCGACCGCTCGGTTCACCATAGCATGGGTGGTGTCGTTGGGGGCGGGCACAAGCAGCGGGCCGACAATGAAGGAGCACGCCGCCCCCAGGTAGCTCATCAATGAGGCGACAGCGGTGGCTGTGGCTCGTTGGTCCGGAGCGAACCATGTGGTGGAGAGGAGGGGGCCGGCACTCATTATGGTTGGACCAGCCAAACCATTCAGCAGCTGACCCCCGTGTATTAACCTGCAGAGAGGATAGGGAGGGAAACATGAAACATTAATATCACATTATGCATATAGACAACAGATGCAATGTAGCCAGACAGTGTAACCAGAGAGATGCCATTAACAAGAAAGAATGCATTTCCCTCAGCATGTAACCTACAGTTGAAGCCGGAAGTTTACATACACCTTAGCCAAATACATTTAAACTCAGTTCTTCACAATTCCTGACATTTAATCCTAGTACAAATTCCCTGTCTTAGATCAGTTAGGATCACCACTTTATTTTAAGAATGTGAAATGTCAGAATAATAGTAGAGAGAATTATATATTTTAGCTTTTATTTCTTTCATCACATTCCCAGTGGGTCAGAAGTTTACATACACTAAATTATTATTTGGTAGCATTGCCTTTAAATTGTTTAACTTGGGTCAAACGTTTAGCGTAGCCTTCCACAAGCTTCCCACAATAAGTTGGGTGAATTTTGTCCCATTCCTCCTGACAGAGCTGGTGTAACTGAGTCAGGTTTGTAGGCCTCCTTGCTCACACAAGCTTTTTCAGTTCTGCCCACAGATTTTCTATATGATTGAGGTCAGGGCTTTGTGATGGCCACTCTAATACATTGACTTTGTTGTCCTTAAGCTATTTTGCCACAAATTTGGAAGTATGCTTGGGGTCATTGTCCATTTGGAAGACCCATTTGCGACCAAGCTTTAACTTCCTGACTGATGTCTTGAGATGTTGCTTCAATATGTCCACATAATTTTCCTTCCTCATGATGCCATCTATTTTGTGAAGTGCACCAGTCCCTCCTGCAGCAAAGCACCCCCACAGCATGATGCTGCCACCCCAGTGCTTCACGGTTGGGATGGTGTTCTTCGGCTTGCAAGTTACCCCCTTTTCTTCCAAACATAACAATGGTCATTATGGCCAAACAGTTCTATTTTTGTTTCATCAGACCAGAGGACATTTCCCCAAAAAGTACGATCTTTGTCCCCATGTGCAGTTGCAAACCGTAGTCTGGCTTTTTTATGGTGGTTTTGGAGCAGTGGCTTCTTCCTTGCTGAGCGGCCTTTCAGGTTATGTCGATATAGGACTCGTTTTACTGTGGATATAGATACTGTTGTACCGGTTTCCTCCAGCATCTTCACAAGGTCCTTTGCTGTTGTTCTGGGATTGATTTGTACTTTTCGCAAACAAAGTACGTTCATCTCTAGGAGACAGAACGAGTCTCCTTCCTGAGCGGTATGACGGCTGCGTGGTCCCATGGTGTTTATACTTGCGTACTATTGTTTGTACAGATGAACGTGGTACCTTCAGGCGTTTGGAAATTGCTCCCAAGGATGAACCAGACTTGTGGAGGTCTACAATTTGTTTTCTGAGGTCTTGTCTGATTTCTTTAGATTTTCCCATGATGTCAAGCAAAGAGGCACTGAGTTTGAGGGTAGGCCTTGAAATACATCCACAGGTACACCTCCAATTGACTCCAATGGAACTTCTAAAGCCATGACATCATTTTCTGGAATTTTCCAAGCTGTTTAAAGGCACAGTCAACTTAGTGTATGTAAACTTCTGACCCACTGGAATTGTGATACAGTGAATTATAAGTGAAATAATCTGTCTGTAAACAATTGTTGGAAAAATTACTTCTGTCATGCACAAAGTAGATGTCCTAACCGACTTGCCAAAACTATATTTTGTTAACAAGAAATTTGTGGAGTGGTTGAAAAACGAGTTTTAATGACTCCAACCTAAGTGTATGTAAACTTCCGACTTCAACTGTATGTGAGAAACTCACTGTCATTTTAATTCCAGTGTTAACCTATAGGGAAAAGGAGAGCTTAAAAATGAATAAATGTCATTATAACAATATATTAAATATATCTCTATGGGTATGGTTACTTATGACCATATTTCTTCTTATTTCTATAATACTCTCCTGTCTGAGTCAGGATTCTCTCATAAAGTCTGAGTCCTGTTGGTGCAGTGTGAGATCTGAGTCGTCCCCTGTGCCCAGCCAGCCCTTCCCAACCCAGTGTGTCTGAGTGGCAATAGAGAACATCGTCTAAAAAGGGGATGGCAAACTACGGATCTGGCCCGTGAACCCATTCAATCGGAACAGAGGTAGGTTTGACTTTAAAAATATATATATTTAAAATATATATTATTTTGGTTAAGAAAAAACACTCCAGGCCACTCTTGAACATGTAAAACTAGATAGAAAGTATGTAGAAATTATAGTGGACCTATATATTTTCAAATAACTGCCCTTTTTCTGGCCAGCAAATTGCTTTTGAGAACAAAAAAAAAGCGGTCCCCCCAAAAAGATTACGTGACCCTCTGCAGAATTTTGAAGCCCGATGTGGCCCTCGAGCCAAAATTATTGCCCACCTCTGGTGTAAATCCTTTAACGATTCTTATTATTAGCATTAATGTGGGTATGATTTATGATAAAATGGTTATCTTTCCAGATAGAAGCTTATTTTATTCAAATCAGCTTGGTAAATGTACTATAACTCTTCTAAAAGATTACAAGGTAGGCAACAAAGGTGAGACTAAAAATAACTATTAAGAACCTGTGCATCCTCTTTCCTGTGTCTTATCTCGAGGAAAAGAACACAGCACTAATATTGACAGACATTCTGCTACAGTCCTGGCACTCGTAAACCAGTCGAACGCTGCTGTCTGCCTTGAGTTCAAACCAGATAAGCTCATAGCATAAGACAAAGAGCTGTCAACACTGGCAAGACAGATCGATGGAAGTGTCACTATCCCATATCTCCTCCTGAGATCTTCTCAAACGATGGTTAACTCCCCCCTCCCTCCATCTCCTACAAAACTATACCTCACTTCTCTCCTCTCTCTCCCTCTCACGCTGTGATCACTCATTCTATTCAAGTCAAACAGAATGAAATGTATGATTTATGGCGCCCGCTTGTCCACAAATCTATCTTCCACCTGCTACACTTGATGACATCACATCCTAAAAGTGACCTGTGGATAATTCAAAATCCTCATTCAATTTTTATTAGATATGATTTCAGATTTAATACACTTGCGGCTTTTTTCAATGCTGAATTGAATGTCATTGAGAAAACAGAAAGGTGTCATAAAGTATTTTTTTCACAAACATATTTTCTGAATTTAAAAGTAATCCAAAAAGTAATCTAGTTTTTCAAAAGTATCTGTAATCTGCTGGTAACGTAACTGATTAAAGTTAGTTTTTTTGTAATCAGATTACATGTAACTGATTACATGTAAGGGAGTGGGTTGTTCTGATTACATGTAAGGGAGTGGGTTGATCTGATTACATGTAAGGGAGTGGGTTGATCTGATTACATGTAAGGGAGTGGGTTGTTCTGATTACATGTAAGGGAGTGGGTTGATCTGATTACATGTAAGGGAGTGGGTTGATCTGATTACATGTAAGGGAGTGGGTTGTTCTGATTACATGTAAGGGAGTGGGTTGTTCTGATTACATGTAAGGGAGTGGGTTGTTCTGATTACATGTAAGGGAGTGGGTTGTTCTGATTACATGTAAGGGAGTGGGTTGTTCTGATTACATGTAATCAGTTACTCTCCAACCCTGGGTGTGGAAGAGTGGAGGAAGGAGAGGAAGGAGTGGAAGAGGGGAGGACATGAGGGAGGGCAGTCGTACTGCGTGAGATTATTCACTTAATGTATATTGATGAACCCTGTCAGAGAAAATCTCATTGCTCTGAGACCAAGTCAGCCCAGCATGCGAAAGAGTCAGTCAGTTAGATATATGGTATGCTCGTGTCTCGAACCTGGCATATTGCGACAGAAATGATAACACTGCCACTTCCAGATACCCGCTCCAATCTAATGTATCAGAGGGTGGTAGAATCAGAGAGGCAATGGCAGTATCATTGGCACAGTGGCAAAGTTGGCAGTTGGTACAGGGACACGACATGTCATGGCTGTGTGTGTGTGTGTGTGTGTGTGTGTGTGTGTGTGTGTGTGTGTGTGTGTGTGTGTGTGTGTGTGCGTAGCCAATCAATGAGACATGAAGATATTACTAAGAGAGAGGGACCTTTGCATCAGTATTCTCTGTATTTGCATACATTTGAGCATTGCCTACTTTAATTCAAGAGTTATCATAGTATTGCTCTGCTCTGACCTTCGTTAAATTAGTGA
Organism: Coregonus clupeaformis; assembly: GCF_020615455.1. Lineage (NCBI taxonomy): Eukaryota > Metazoa > Chordata > Actinopteri > Salmoniformes > Salmonidae > Coregonus > Coregonus clupeaformis. The sequence goes on along the minus strand of NC_059214.1, from coordinate 27,456,438 downwards.
CCATTATAATGGTGTCTTGTCTTTTATCCTCCTCCCCTGCCATGGCCTCTTTTCAGATATTCTGACTCACACACAGATCGCCTTCAGGTACGTTTCCTTACTTGAACTACACTAGAGCACAGCTCTGACAACAGGAAGGTGTTTCAATCTCACAACCCACTCCCTTTGATTCTAATAAATGAGCTCCGAACTGAACAAAGTTTACCCTCCAGAGCATATGGTGAAAAAAATATGCCCATCGAACATGAAACGATTGTTTTCCCTCTTTAAAAAAATGATCTAGTGTGTGCTGTCAGGGGAGCCCTGCTGTTTCTAAATCAAGCTTTAGGAGGTGGTGAAAATCAAAGGCTCTATTTGATCGCTGCCTGCGATGCCCTTGAACTCACTCAGCTCCTTTCAGATTCTCTCCTTTTCTATCCTCACCTGTTCTCCTCCTCTCTTCTCCTATCAGCTTCCATCCTCTCCCCTTCGCTCTGCTCCTCTTCTCCTCCTTTCCTTTCCTCTCTCATCTCCTATCCTAACCGCTCCTCTTTCCTTTCCTGTCCTCTCCCCTCTTCTCTTCTATCCTGTCTTCTCCACTCCCCTTTCATCTCCTCTTATTCCCACTGTCCTCTCCTCAACAGATCAGCAGTGCCTCTTACCATTGGTCGTATCACCATCGTAGCCCCAGAAGCATCCACACTCTTAATATTTCAAGAGAGATGTAAATGGCATATTTATGTGTGTGTGTGAGACAAGTATACGGCAGCAGCATGGATAAAAAATAACACAAACCCCATGTCTCAGAACTCAAACTGTGCTGCTCACTGTGTAGCCATAGACCTATGTGCAACAGCAGCACATACAATGCAATGATTGACACCTGCTGGTGATTTAGGGAACTGTTAATGGATGGATCATAGGCTGTTAGATACACAGCTCAATAAGGCTTTACTGTTCAGTGGAAATATTAAGGAGTCATATACGGCTGAGGGAAAGGGTCAGAGGTTACCTCAGGTTATCTATTCTGATTTCCAAAGGTCAGACCAATTTTAAGCCCTCTGAAAAATGTAATAAATCCACTTTATGGTTTAAACGCACAGAAGATGCTTGCTCAGGAACTGTACAACTCACAGAACAGTACGGTTGCCATGGTATGAGGGAGGTATTCCACTCGCATGGCATAAGGATCTATCTTCCCTCTAAGAGTACATTTTGACATCACTAATGCATTTTCATAAAAGGCACAAAGTTGATCATAAAATCATCACTTACTGGCATTACAACTGTTAGTTACTCTTAAATACTACAACTATAAACGTAGGTTGACAGGAATTAGTACAGGAGTTAGGATTGGTAAGCATGTCTTCAATTGTTTGTCCCGAATAGGCTAGATGTTTAATAATGTAATCCCAGGAACTGTGAGAGCAGAGCAGCCTTCTCAGGGATAGTGCTTTACATAGTATGGGTGTAAATCCTTTACGTATTGGCACTATCACCTCAATAGCAACACTGTCTGGGTCTCAGTTGGATGCTGAGATCTTATAATATAAGATCTCACAACAGCACTCCGCAGAGTATTTCCTCTGTTGATGTAATCTGTTGATGTAATATTATTACATCAACAGAGGAAATACTCTGCGGAGTGCTGTTGTGTTGGCATCCTTACTGCCTGCAATGTAACGCTCCTCCACTAGAACCGCCTCTCTTGTTTGATGGCGTATGCCTCATCATGTGACCCTGTATTTCTCACATGACAGAGTACAAGAGCATATGCTCTCTCCAGCCATACAGGCCTAGTCACTGTAAAAACGTCCACACCAATGCCATATATATTATGTCATGCTTATGGATGACCCTAGGTCAAGGACATGTATACTGTCAAGTCAGCTTTATGCAGGTCTCTAGTCTAGTACGCACACACACATACACACACACACACTCACTCACACACACACGTATTCTGTTGTTCCATACTCAGCTGCCCTCTGAAGCATAGAGGTGACAGGGAGAATGAAGACTAACGGGGCATGAAGAGGTTGTTGTCAGTTAAGTGGAGTAAAGGCACATAGCCTTAGCCTGGTCCCAGATCTGTTTGGCACCACAAACAGATTTGGGACCAGACTAACAAAGCCTGGGGCAAGCGTAATATAAAAGTTTATACTTTCTTCAAACACCTTTAATTTTCTACAACGAAGGAATCAATCATGAGTCTCATTTCCTAAGTATCCCTCCTAAAACAAGAGCCAATCTTTCCAATTTATGTTTAGTCTGTATTTTAATATTGCAATAAACTGAACTAATGGTCTCATTTTACAGAACCAATCAGACTCCGAGAAAATGTGCAGTTAGAATACAATTCGTTTTTTACCTTCCCTTTGGGACTGAAATTAACAAACCTAACATCATAAATTAAGTTGGTGAAAGTGCTATACACCTCATTAAGGGAATACAATTTCCTTCCTCAATTGAAATACCCTTAATGTATCATCTGAATGGAACTCAACGTGGAGCCTAATTAGAAATATGTGGCAGATTAAGGTAGGATAATAAAAGTACCTTTATACCTAAGGTAATCCAGATAACTTTGCCTGGGACTCCTTTAAACGCACAGGTGCTTTTTTAGAAAGTGGAGGAAATATTGACTACATATATTCTGCTGGTGGAAATAAGGATGACAGAAATGAATGAATGTGAATGAAAGGGGCGGCAGGTAGCTTAGTGGGTAAGAGCGTTGTGCCAGTAACCGAAAGGTAGCTGGTTCTAATCCCCGAGCCGACTAGGTGAAAAATCTGTCGATGTGCCCTTAAGCAAGGCACTTAACCCTAATTGCTCCTGTAAGTCGCTCTGGATAAGAGCGTCTGCTAAATGACTAAAATGTAAAATGTAAATGTAAATAAGAACAGAAAATAAGCATCCACACAATTCAACTATTAAAATAGAATACTAATCTCTTGGAGGAAATGGTGCGTCTCAATCCCATTCCAGGTCTCTACTATTATGAGGCCTTCAAAACGAGCAGGAACTATTTCAATGCGACAGTTCAATACTGCAACACATCAATACGACTGGAAAACTAGCGATTCATGAATTCCTTCATTCATCAAATCTATGTTCAACTGGATGGGTAATTTCTTTCCTCCCTAAATCCGCAATTTAAAAGCAGAAACCAGGCACCCTGAAACCAGCAAATTACCATAGCTATTCAAATTATTGGTAAATGTAATAAATATACAATTCTGTGTAGCCTACTTTTGATCTGAGTTTTCTAGAGAAATGATCTTGTATGGAAACTCATGCCAGAGTACAATGCATTCGGAAAGTATTCAGACCCCTTGACTTTTCCCACATTTTGTTACGTTACAGCCTTATTCTAAAAGGGATTTTTTTTTAAAATCCTTAATCTACACACAATACCCCATAATGACAAAGCGAAAACAGGTTTTAGAATTTTTTGCAAATGTATTTCAAATAGAAAACAGAAATACCTTATATACATAGGTATTCAGACCCTTTGCTATGAGACTCAAAATTGAGCTAAGGTGTATCTTGTTTCCATTGATCATCCTTGAGATGTTTCTACAACTTGATTGGAGTCCACCTGTGGTAAATTCAATTGATTGGACATGATTTGGAAAGGCACACACCTGTCTATATAAGGTCCCACAGTTGACAGTGCATGTCAGAGCAAAAAGCAAGCCATGAGGTCGAAGGAATTGTCCGTAGAGCTCCGAGACAGGATTGTGTCGAGACACAGATCTGGGGAAGGGTACTAAAAAATTTCTGCAGCATTGAAGATCCCCAAGAACACAGTGGCCTCCATTGTTCTTAAATGGAAGAAGTTTGGAACCACCAAGACTCAGCCAAACTGAGCAATCGGGGGAGAAGGGCCTTGGTCAGGGATGACCAGATGGTCACTCTGACAGAGCTCCAGAGTTCCTCTGTGGAGATGGGAGAACCTTCCAGAAGAACAACAATCTCTGCAGCACCACCAATCAGGCCTTTATGGTAGAGTGGCCAGACGGAAGCCACTCCTCAGTAAAAGACACATGACAGCCTGCTAGGAGTTTGCCAAAAGGCACCTAAAGGACTCTCAGACCATGACAAACTAGATTCTCTGGTCTGATGAAACCAAGATTGAACTCTTTGGCCTGAATGCCAAGGAGGAAACCTCGCATCAAACCTACAGTGAAGCATGGTGGTGGCAGCATCATGCTGTGGGGATGTTTTTCAGCGGCAGGGACTGGGAGACTAGCCAGGATTGAGGGAAAGATGAACGGCGCAAAGTACAAAAGAGATCCTTGATGAAAACCTGCTCCAGTGCACTCAGGACCTCAGAGTGGGGTTAAGGTTCACCTACCAACAGGACAACGGCCCTAAGCACACAGCCAAGACAACGCAGGAGTGTCTTTGGGACAAGTCTCTGAATATCCTTGAGTGACCCAGCCAGAGCCCGGACTTGAACCCGATCGAACATCTCTGGAGAGACCTGAAAATAGCTGTGCAACAACACTCCCCATTCAACCTGACAGAGTTTGAAAGGATCTGCAGAGAAGAATGGGAGAAACTCCCCAAATACAGGTGTGCCAAGCTTGTAGCGTCATACCCAAGAAGACTCGAGGCTGTAATCGCTGCCTAAGGTGCTTCAACAAAGTACTGAGTACTTATGTAAATGTGATATTTCAGTGTTTTATTTTGAATACATTTGCACAAAAGAAAATTAAAAACTGTTTTTGCTTCATCATTAGGGGGTATTGTGTGTAGATTGATGAGGGGGGAAACATTTTTTAATCAATTTTAGAATAAGGCTGTAACGTAACAAAATGTGGAAAAAGTAAAGAGGTCTGAAAACTTTCCGAATGCACTGTAGACCAGGTCTGAGCAGAATCATACAGCGTGGAGCATAAAGTCAGGTTCAACATTATTGGCACCTTTGATAAAGATGAGCAAAAAAGACTGTATAAATAATTCTAATAGTGAGCTATATTGTATGCTCAAAGAAATTGGATAATTATATTATTTTATACTAATATAATTGCTCAGAGAAAGAGATTTTGTTTAACAAGCAATATAATTATATAAATTGTCGAAATTATTGTTACCCGAATCATTCTAACTAAATTAAATCTGCATTAACATTCTACTCTTTTATTTTTTTTAAGCAAAATATATATATACAGTTGAAGTCGGAAGTTTACATACACTTAGGTTGGAGTCATTAAAACTTGTTTTTCAACCACTCCACAAATTTCTTGTTAACAAACTATAGTTTTGGCAAGTCGGTTAGGACATCTACTTTGTGCATGACAGAAGTAATTTTTCAAACAATTGTTTACAGACAGATTATTTCACTTATAATTCACTGTATCACAATTCCAGTGGGTCAGAAGTTTACATACACTAAGTTGACTGTGCCTTTAAACAGCTTGGAAAATTCCAGAAAATGATGTCATGGCTTTAGAAGCTTCTGATAGGCTAATTGACATCATTTGTGTCAATTGGAGGTGTACCTGTGGATGCATTTCAAGGCCTACAGTGCCTCTTTGCTTGACATCATGGAAAAATCAAAAGAAATCAGCCAAGACCTCAGAAAAACAATTGTAGACCTCCACAAGTCTGGTTCATCCTTGGGAGCAATTTCCAAACACCTGAAGGTACCACGTTCATCTGTACAAACAATAGTACGTAAGTATAAACACCATGGGACCACGCAGCCGTCATACCGCTCAGCAAGGAGACGCGTTCTCTCTCTTAGAGATTAACGTACTTTAGTGCGAAAAGTGCAACTCAATCCCAGAACAACAGCAAAGGACCTTGTGAAGATGCTGGAGGAAACAGGTACAAAAGTATCTATATCCACAGTAAAACAAGTCCTATATCGACATAATCTGAAAGGCATCTCAGCAAGGAAGAAGCCACTGCTCCAAAACCGCCATTAAAAAGCCAGACTACGGATTGCAACTGCACATGGGGACAAATATCGTACTTTTTGGAGAAATGTCCTCTGGTCTGATGAAACAAAAATAGAACTGTTTGGCCATAATGACCATCGTTATATTTGGAGGAAAAGGGGGAGGATTGCAAGCCGAAGAACACCATCCCAACCGTGAAGCACGGGGGTGGCAGCATCATGCTGTAGGGGTGCTTTGCTGCAGGACGGACTGGTGCACTTCACAACATAGATGGCATCATGAGGAAGGAAAATTATGTGGATATATTGAAGCAACATCTCAAGACATCAGTCAGGAAGTTAAAGCTTGGTCGCAAATGGGTCTTCCAAATGGACAATGACCCCAAGCATACTTCCAAAGTTGTGGCAAAATGGCTTAAGGACAACAAAGTCAAGGTATTGGAGTGGCCATCACAAAGCCCTGACCTCAATCATATAGAAAATGTGTGGGCAAAACTGAAAAGGTGTGTGCGAGCAAGGAGGCCTACAAACCTGACTCAGTTACACCAGCTCTGTCAGGAGGAATGGGCCAAAATTCACCCAACTTATTGTGGGAAGCTTGTGGAAGGCTACCTGAAACGTTTGACCCAAGTTAAACAATTTAAAGGCAAAGCTACCAAATACTAATTGAGTGTATGTAAACTTCTGACCCACTGGGAATGTGATGAAAGAAATAAAAGCTGAAATAAATAATTCTCTCTACTATTATTCTGACATTTCACATTCTTAAAATAAAGTGGTGATCCTTACTGACCTAAGACAGGGAACTTTTACTAGGTTTAAATGTCAGGAATTGTGAAAAACTGAGTTTAAATGTATTTGGTTAAGGTGTATGTAAACTTCCGACTTCAACTGTATATCACTTACCACTGTTAGGGCAACAATTAAGAAGTTTAAACCACTGGAACAGTATTGGACACAGGTGTACTAAGCTCAGTGAGGAGGATGGTTCGAGAGGCAAAGAAAAATACAAGGCCCAAAGTTGGAGAATTATAGAACTTGGTCGCGTCTTTGGGTCACCAAGTCTCCAAATCTACAATTAGACACCACCTCCATGCCAACAGGCTCTTTCGAAGGGTTGCCAGAAAAGAAGCCTTCATTGAGAGCAACCAACAAATGTAAACGCCTGGAATTTGCTAAAACGGCATTAGCTCTTGGATTGGAACCGGTGCTATGGTCAGATGACACGAAAATAGAGCTCTTTGGCCACGCAGACCAGTGGTGGGTTTGGCATCGAAAGAAGGATGCATATGCAGAAAGGAACCTCATACCTACTGAATGGTTGTGTCTATTTCATGTTATGGGGCTGTTTTGCTTCCACTGGTCCTGGTGCCCTTGTTAAGGTCAACAGGATTATACATTTTATCAAGTACTAGGACATTTTAGCCAAAAACCTGGTTGCCTCTGCCAGGAAACTGAAACTTGGCCGCAAGTGGATCTTCCAACAAGACAAAAATCCCAAGCACACAACAAAATCCACAAAGAAATGGTTCATTGACAACAAAAATCAACATTTTGCAATGGCCAACTTTGTCTGCGGACTTGAACCTCATTGTAAATCTGTGGTTTGAATTGAAGAGGGCAGTCCTTAAGTGCAGACCGAAGGATATCAAGGATCTGTAAAGATTATGTATGGAGGAATGGTCTAAGATCCCTCCCAATGTGTTCTCCAATCTCATAAAACATTTTTGAAAACAGGGGTGCCAATAATTTTGACACCTACAGTACCAGTCAAAAGTTTAGACATGTACTCATTCAAGGGTTTTTCTTTATTTCTTACTATTTTCTACATTGTAGAATAATAGTGAAGACATCAAAACTATGAAATAACACATATGGAATCATGTAGTAAGCAAAAGTGTTAAACAAATCAGAATTTTAGATTTTAAATTCTTCAAAGTAGCCACCCTTCGCCTTGATGACAGCTTTGCACACTCTTGGCATTCTCTCAACCAGCTTCATGAGGAATGCTTTTCCAACAGTCTTGAAGGAGTTCCCACATATGCTGAGCACTTGTTGGCTGCTTTTCCTTCACTCTGCGGTCCAACTCATCCCAAACCATTTCAATTGGGTTGAGGTCGGGTGATTGTGGAGGCCAGGTCATCTGATGCAGCACTCCATCAATCTCCTTCTTGATAAAATAGCCCTTACACAGCCTGGAGGTTTGTTTTGGGTCATTGTCCTGTTGAAAAACAAATTATAGTCCCAATAAGCGCAAACCAGATTGGATGGCGTATGGCTGCAGAATGCTGTGGTAGCCATGCTGGTTAAGTGTGCCTTGAATTCTAAATAGATTTGGACTCATCAGACCAAAGGACAGATTTCCACCGGTCTATGTCCATTGCTCGTGTTTCTTGGCCCAAGCTCTTCTTATTATTGGTGTCCTTTAGTAGTGGTTTCTTTGCAGCAATTCGACCATGAAGGCCTGATTCACGCAGTCTCCTCTGAACAGTTGATGTTGAGATGTGTCTGTTACTTGAACTCTGTGAAGCATTTATTTGGGCTGCAATCTGAGGTGCAGTTAACTCTACTGAACTTATCCTCCGCAGTAGATGTAACTCTGGGTCTTCCGTTCCTGTGGCAGTCCTCATGAGAGCCAGCGCTTGATGGTTTTTGCGACAGCACTTTCAAAGTTCTTGAAATGTTCCGGATTGACTGACCTTCATGTCTTAAAGTAATGATGGACTGTCATTTCTCTTTGCTTATTTGAGCTGTTCTTTCCATAATATGCATTTGGTCTTTTACCAAATAGGGCTATCTTCTATATACCACCCCTACCTTGTCACAACACAACTGATTGGCTCAAACTCATTAAGGAAAGAAATTACACAAATTAACAAGGCACACCTGTTAATTGAAATGCATTCCAGGTGACTACCTCATGAAGCTGGTTGAGAGAATGCCAAGAGTGTGCAAAGCTGTCATCAAGGCAAAGGGTGGCTATTTGAAGAATCTCAAATATAAAATATATTTTGATTTGTTTAACACTTTTTTGGTTACTACATAATTCCATATGTGTTATTTCATAGTTTTGATGTCTTCACTATTATTCTACAATGTAAAAAATATTTCTACAAAATAAATAAAACTTGAATGAGTAGGTGTGTTCAGAGTTTTGACTGGTAGTGTATAGGTCCATTATAATTTCTACATACAACAAACCTCCCGTGGGCCAGATTGAATGGGCTCGGGCCGTAATTTGCCCACCCCTGACTATACAGTATGGACCAGGTGTCTCCAACAGGTAGATAACAAGCTACCAGTAGCTCGCAGGCCACCTATGAGTAGCTCGCCAAACAATTCTGAACGTACATGCAATTTTCATGTCTTCCACCTCACAAGTATCAAACACCGCAACCTCCCAGCGACTATCTAATCAACACAACATTGACATTATCTCACCCCTGGTAAACCAGTATTGGCTTAAAAAGCCAAACCTAAGACAATATCTGCCAATTAATTTCCAGCAATATTGCCGCTGTCTGTCTGTGTGGTGCACGTGTTTGTCTATCACTCCGTGTGAAGCCAGTTGATGTGATAACCGTGGTGGGTTGACAGAAATACTTTCAACAAAACCTTCTCAATTAAATGTTAATTACAAAGTAGGCTTACCTGGTAGATGTATATTATGAGGAAGTGTACAGTATCATTTGTATCTAATATTTGTTATTTGCTAACTTTGCCATGAAGTGAGCAGCAGCAGTACAGAACCATCACTAAACAGGCACATTAGACGGCACATTCCTCACTCACTAGATGCGTACAAAAAAACTACAAAATCTGTTTGTTCTCTTCCAGACCTCCCCCAAAAATGGTCTTCTGATGCGATTTAAGCATTGACATGGACTCTGAACATCCAATTTCGTTGTTTCTCTATAAACAATTGTAATTTTGAGAGTGAAAAACAAAAATAATCTAAAACAAGGAAAAATCTAACTGAGGATACATCATTTGGGAAAATATCTAACAGAATTTGGAGACAAAAATCACTGATTTCTTAGGACCCTCCTTAAGAGTTGCTTATTAACCATTATTTTACCAGGTATATTGACAGAAAACATAGTGCACTACTTTCTCTTGTACACTAAGGACCAGGGGAATAGTTGCAGGCAAGAGGAGAAGAGAAGAATGTTCCTATTTGAAAGTTTTCAAAAGATGAGTAGCTCTCATGCTAGAAAAGGTTGGAGACCGCTGGTATGGACTATATATAAAGTATATAGCATGGCTCTGGGTGTGAGGGAGTGTGTGTTGTTACCATCGCCTTAGTTGTTGTTCTGGTACAGGGACACTTCGCAGCGCTGCCCCAATCACCATGAAGAAGGCTGACAGTAGAAGAGATGCGCGCAGACCTGCAGCACAGGAGGGGAGAGATGGAGAGAGAGGGGAGAGGTGGAAAAAGAGGGGAGAGATGGAGAGAGAGGAAATAGAAGAGGGGAGAGAGAGATAGGGAGAGGTGGAGTTGAGGTAGGTTAGGTTGGGGAGTAGAGAGAGAAACATTTGAGGTTATTTTGTATTCTGTATTATTCTTCCAAAGGTTACAGTACGACTATACTATATATACAAAAGTATGTGGACACCCCTTCAAATTAGTGGATTCAGCTATTTCAGCCACACCCATTACTGACAGGTGTATAAAATCGAGCAAACAGCCATACAATTTCCTTAGACAAACATTGGCAGGAGAATGGCCTTACTGAAGAGCTCAGTGACTTTCAACTTGGCACCGTCATAGGATGCCACCTTCCCAACAAGTCAGTTTGTCAGATTTCAGCCCTGCCAAAGCTGCCCCGGTCAACTGTAAGTGCTGTTATTTTGAAGTGGAAACTCCTAGTAGCAACAACGGCTCAGCCGCGAAGTGGTAGGCCACACAAGCTCACAGAACAGGAGCGCCGAGTGCTGAAGAGCGTAGCACGTAAAAATCATCTGTCCTCGGTTGCAACACTCAATACCGAGTTCCAAACTGCCTCTGGAAGCAACGTCAGCACAATAACTGTTATCGGGAGCTTCATTAAATGAATTTCCATGGCCGAGCAGCCGCACACAAGCCTATGATCACCATGCGCAATGCCAAGCGTCAGCTGGAGTGGTGTAAAGCTCGCCGCCATTGGACTCTGGAGCAGTGAAAACGTGTTCTTTGGAATGATGAATTACGCTTCAACATCTGTCAGTCCGACGGACGAATCTGGGTTTGGCGGATGCCAGGAGAACGCTACCTGCCCGAATGCATAGTGCCAACTGTAAAGTTTGGCGGAGGAGGAATAATCGTCTGGGGCTGTTTTTCATGGTTCGGGTTAGGCCCGTTAGTTCCAATGAAGGGAATTGTTAATGCTACAGCATTCAACGACATTCTAGATGATTCTGTGCTTACAACTTTGCGGCAACAGTTTGGGGAAGGCCCTTTTCTGTTTCAGCATGACAATGCCCCCGTGCACAAAGCGAGGTCCATACAGAAATGGTTTGTCAAGATCGGTGTGGAAGAACTTGACTGGCCTGCACAGAGTGCTGACCTCAATCCCATCAAACACTTTGGGATGAATTAGAAAGCCGACTGCGAGCCAGGCCTAATCGCCCAACATCAGTGCCCGACCTCACTAATGCTCTTGTGGCTGAATGGAAGCAAGTCCCCGCAGCAATGTTCCAACAAGCCTTCCCAAAAGAGTGGAGGCTGTTATAGCTGCAAAGGGGGACCAACTCCATGGTAATGGCCATGATTTTGGAATGAGAGATGTTCGACAAGCAGGTGTACACATACTTTTGGTCATGTAGTGTATTTTGTAGAATTTTTGAGACCTCATTCTAAACATTATCCCAAATATGAATCACTAGTGTCCAGTCAACTTCCCCCAAACCACAACATCCCAGTTCTCTTCCTCATATACAAACCCAGAGAAATGCAGCTTCCTGTCTGACTTAAGTCTACATTTTCAGTTCCACCACATGACCATAATTTAAGAGAACTTCTGTTCCCCTACAGTCATCATCTGTTTCCCAATTTCCTCTTGGTAGTGATGAGTGAGTCACTAGCTGAGAAAGTACACAATTGGTGACAAATTGACAGTAGAAATAGGCCTAATCCGATCATCAGATAAACTAAAATCTTATTTTGATCAGATATGACATTTTGAGAAATGTTGGGGAAACCTACATTCTGTATCTTCAAATGTTTCTGTGGGTTCCCTTTAGGAACTCTCTGTTCCTGTCTGTTAGATCTCCATGTACTAAAGATGGCACAACTAAATAATGGCAGATGCTGGTATGTGGTTCCTTTGTGGTTCCTACTTCTCAGATAGAGTTCAATGTGTCAAATCGGAGGGCCTGTTGTCTGGACCTCTGGCAGTCTCTATGGGGGTGCCACAGGGTTCAATTCTCGGGCCGACTCTATTCCCTGTGTATATCAATGATGTCGCTCTTGCTGCTGGTGACTCTCAGATCCACCTCTACGCAGACGACACCATTTTGTATACATCTGGCCCTTCATTGGACACTGTGTTAACAAACCTCCAAACGAGCTTCAATGCCATACAACACTCCTTCCGTAGACTCCAACTGCTCTTAAACGCTAGTAAAACTAAATGCATGCTCTTCAATCGAACGCTGCTTGCACCCGCCTGCCCGACTAGAATCACTACTCTCGGCGGGTCTGACTTAGAATATGTGGACAAATACCTAGGTGTCTGGTTAGACCGTAAACTCTCCTTCAAGACTCACATTAAGCATCTCCAATCCAAAGTTAAATCTAGAATCGGCTTCCTATTTCACAACAAAGCCTCCTTCATTCATGCTGCCAAACATGCCCTCGTAACACTGACTATCCTACCAATCCTTGACTTCGGCGATGTCATTTACAAAATAGCCTCCAACACTCTACTCAGCAAATTGGATGTAGTCTATCACAGTGCCATCCGTTTTGTCACCAAAAGCCCCATATACTACCCACCATTGTGACCTGTACGCTCTCATTGGCTGGCCCTCACTACATATTCGTCGCCAAACCCACTGGCACCAGGTCATCTATAAATCACTGCTAGGCAAATCCCCACCTTATCTTAGCTCATTGGTCACCATAGCAACACCTGGTATGTGGATCCTTTGTGTACAAAATACATCAAAAATCTAATCTATACCAGGCAGTCGTTGGAGCTGCATTTCATCGGGTTTGGCCTAAATACTACAGTAGCAAAAAATCGTAAACTTCTAACTTTGATATAAGAGTGTACTAGGTAGAAATAGGAGAAGTGTGACTTGTCATGTCAGATTATAACTCGATTAGGAAATAATCTCCTTCATTTGAGAGTCAGGCACACCATCTTTGGAATAACAGCAACATGTAACAACCCCTGCCTGCATGCACATCCCTGAGGGGTCTCTAAAAATTTTAGTGCTTTAAAATGTTGAAATCAGATGGACCGCTGCACACAACTCTAACACAAACTCATACGGAGTGATCTCCGTTTATGTACTTCTCCAATTCTAGAAACCCCTGACTCAGAGGGGAAACTTTACAAACACTTTCCTCTTTAGGGCCATATTTAACAGTCAGCTCTGGGAAACTACAGCCATGATTTCACTGACATTCTAAATGTTGTATTACACCGTTATGAAGTGTTTTGATTATGTAACACCCATAGCCACGTCACGTTTGTTTTAGAGAGACAGTCATGGGATGTTCCTAGATGACTAACTAACCACTTGACAAACTTATGACAGATGCCCTTTGCTTTAATATGCTTTATATGTTGTTTGCTTTTATGTTTCCAACTCTTTTTGTCACCTGATAGTGTGTTCTGGGTGTTAGCTAATTATTTTAAATCAGATGGCGTACTGCATTAGCACCGAACAGCCCCTGCGATATGCAACTTTTCAGGGAGGTCAGGAACCAATATACACAATCATTTAGGAAAGCAAAGGCTAGCTTTTTCGAACAGAAATGTGCATCCTGTAGCATTAACTCCAAAAAGTTTTGGGACACTGTAAAGTCCATGGAGAATAAGAGCACCTCCTCCCAGCTGCCCACTGCACTGAGGCTAGGAAATACTGTCACCACCGATAAATCAACAATAATCGAGAATTTCAATAAGCATTTTGCTACGGCTGGCCATGCTTTCCACCTGGCTACCCCTACCCTGGCCACCAGCTCTGCCCCCCCGCTACAACTTGCCTATGCCCCCCCGCTTCTCCTTCACCCAAATTCAGATAGCTGATGTTCTGAAAGAGCTGCAAAATCTGGACCTCTACAAATCAGCTGGGCTAGACAATCTGGACCCTTTCTTTCTAAAATTAGCAGCAGAAATTGTACCAACCCCTATTACTAGCCTGTTCAACCTCTCTTTCGTATCATCTGAGAACCCCAGAGATTGGAAAGCTGCCGCGGTCATCCCCTCTTCAGAGGGGGTGTAACTCTAGATCCAAACTGTTACAGACCTATATCCATCCTGCCCTGCCTTTCGAAAGTATTTGAAAGCCAAGTTAACAAACAGATCACCATCCATTTCGAATCCCACCGTACCTTATAATAATAATAATAATAATATGCCATTTAGCAGACGCTTTTATCCAAAGCGACTTACAGTCATGTGTGCATACATTTTTGTGTATGGGTGGTCCCGGGGATCGAACCCACTACCCTGGCGTTACAAGCGCCGTGCTCTACCAGCTGAGCTACAGAGGACCACAGAGGACCACCTTCTCCGCTATGCAATCTGGTTTCCTAAACGATATTATAACAGCGATCGATAAAAGACAGTACTGTGCAGCCGTCTTCATCGACCTGGCCAAGGCTTTCAACTCTGTCAATCACTGCATTCTTATTGGCAGACTAAATAGCCTTGGTTTCTCAAATGACTGCCTCGGCTGGTTCACCAACTACTTCTCAGATAGAGTTCAATGTGTCAAATCGGAGGGCCTGTTGTCTGGACCTATGGCAGTCTCTATGGGGGTGCCACAGGGTTCAATTCTCGGGCCGACTCTATTCTCTGTGTATATCAATGATGTCGCTCTTGCTGCTGGTGACTCTCAGATCCACCTCTACGCAGACGACACCATTTTGTATACATCTGGCCCTTCATTGGACACTGTGTTAACAAACCTCCAAATGAGCTTCAATGCCATACAACACTCCTTCCGTAGACTCCAACTGCTCTTAAACGCTAGTAAAACTAAATGCATGCTCTTCAATCGAACGTTGCTTGCACCCGCCTGCCCGACTAGAATCACTACTCTCGGCGGGTCTGACTTAGAATATGTGGACAACTACAAATACCTAGGTGTCTGGTTAGACCGTAAACTCTCCTTCAAGACTCACATTAAGCATCTCCAATCCAAAGTTAAATCTAGAATCGGCTTCCTATTTCGCAACAAAGCCTCCTTCATTCATGCTGCCAAATATGCCCTCCTAAAACTGACTATCCTACCAATCCTTGACTTCGGCGATGTCATTTACAAAATAGCCTCCAACACTCTACTCAGCAAATTGGATGTAGTCTATCACAGTGCCATCCGTTTTGTCACCAAAAGCCCCATATACTACCCACCATTGTGACCTGTACGCTCTCATTGGCTGGCCCTCACTACATATTCGTCGCCAAACCCACTGGCACCAGGTCATCTATAAATCACTGCTAGGCAAATCCCCACCTTATCTTAGCTCATTGGTCACCATAGCAACACCCACCCGTAGTATGCACTCCAGCAGGTATATCTCACTGGTCATCCCCAAAGCCAACACCTCCTTTGGCCGCCATTCCTTCCAGTTCTCTGCTGCTAATGACTGGAACGAACTGCAAGAATCTCTGAAGCTGGAGACTCTTATCTCCCTCACTAACTTTAAGCATCAGTTGTCAGAGCAGCTTACAGATCACTGCACCTGTACACAGCCCATCTGTAATTAGCCCACCCAACTACCTCATCCCCATATTGCTATTTACAGTGGGGAAAAAAAGTATTTAGTCAGCCACCAATTGTGCATGTTCTCCCACTTAAAAAGATGAGAGAGGCCTGTAATTTTCATCATAGGTACACGTCAACTATGACAGACAAATTGAGAAATAAAAATCCAGAAAATCACATTGTAGGATTTTTAATGAATTTATTTGCAAATTATGGTGGAAAATAAGTATTTGGTCAATAACAAAAGTTTCTCAATACTTTGTTATATACCCTTTGTTGGCAATGACACAGGTCAAACATTTTCTGTAAGTCTTCACAAGGTTTTCACACACTGTTGCTGGTATTTTGGCCCATTCCTCCATGCAGATCTCCTCTAGAGCAGTGATGTTTTTGGGCTATCGCTGGGCAACACGGACTTTCAACTCCCTCCAAAGATTTTCTATGAGGTTGAGATCTGGAGACTGGCTAGGCCACTCCAGGACCTTGAAATGCTTCTTACGAAGCCACTCCTTCGTTGCCCGGGCGGTGTGTTTGGGATCATTGTCATGCTGAAAGACCCAGCCACGTTTCATCTTCAATGCCCTTGCTGATGGAAGGAGGTTTTCACTCAAAATCTCACGATACATGGCCCCATTCATTCTTTCCTTTACACAGATCAGTCGTCCTGGTCCCTTTGCAGAAAAACAGCCCCAAAGCATGATGTTTCCACCCCCATGCTTCACAGTAGGTATGGTGTTCTTTGGATGCAACTCAGCATTCTTTGTCCTCCAAACACGACGAGTTGAGTTTTTACCAAAAAGTTCTATTTTGGTTTCATCTGACCATATGACATTCTCCCAATCCTCTTCTGGATCATCCAAATGCACTCTAGCAAACTTCAGACGGTCCTGGACATGTACTGGCTTAAGCAGGGGGACACGTCTGGCACTGCAGGATTTGAGTCCCTGGCGGCGTAGTGTGTTACTGATGGTAGGCTTTGTTACTTTGGTCCCAGCTCTCTGCAGGTCATTCACTAGGTCCCCCCGTGTGGTTCTGGGATTTTTGCTCACTGTTCTTGTGATCATTTTGACCCCACGGGGTGAGATCTTGCGTGGAGCCCCAGATCGAGGGAGATTATCAGTGGTCTTGTATGTCTTCCATTTCCTAATAATTGCTCCCACAGTTGATTTCTTCAAACCAAGCTGCTTACCTATTGCAGATTCAGTCTTCCCAGCCTGGTGCAGGTCTTCAATTTTGTTTCTGGTGTCCTTTGACAGCTCTTTGGTCTTGTCCATAGTGGTGTTTGGAGTGTGACTGTTTGAGGTTGTGGACAGGTGTCTTTTATACTGATAACAAGTTCAAACAGGTGCCATTAATACAGGTAACGAGTGGAGGACAGAAGAGCCTCTTAAAGAAGAAGTTACAGGTCTGTGAGAGCCAGAAATCTTGCTTGTTTGTAGGTGACCAAATACTTATTTTCCACCATAATTTGCAAATAAATTCATTAAAAATCCTACAATGTGATTTTCTGGATTTTTTTTCCTCATTTTGTCTGTCATAGTTGACGTGTACCTATGATGAAAATTACAGGCCTCTCTCATCTTTTTAAGTGGGAGAACTTGCACAATTGGTGGCTGACTAAATACTTTTTTCCCCCACTGTATATTGCTCATTTGCACCCCAGTATCTCTATTTGCACATCGTCTTCTGCACATCTATCACTCCAGTGTTAATACTAAATTGTAATTATTTTGCACTATGGCCTATTTATTGCCTTACTTACTACATTTGCACACACTGTATATACATTCATTTTCTATTGTGTTTTTGACTGTACGTTTTGTTTATCCCATGTGTAACTCTGTGTTGTTTTTGTTTTTATCGCAGTGCTTTGCTTTATCTTGGCCAGGTCGCAGTTGTAAATGAGAACTTGTTCTCAACTGGCTTACCTGGTTAAATAAAGGTGAAATAAATAAATAAAAGGTGACTGGCAGTTAAACTTGGTATGGCAGCACTCGTCAAGACACTTATGCGTGGCTCCTTCTAAGTGTTACTTTAACTGCCAGTAAATGACACTTTTGACTGGACTGTGTTGTTTGAGAGCTTGGTGAAACAGATTTCACAGACTAAGACATAAGTGGTCCCTAGCCAAAATTCCACAGAGGCAGTAAGTCAGTCACCATTTATTACAGGTACATGTTATTCTATGGTGGCTGGATTGTAATGATTACTCAAAAGACTTGGTGAAGAGAACATACTGAAAAGACAGAAACATTATGTTCTTTCTGTGTGTCAGAGAAACTGTGAGGCCAACCTATATGATGACAGATGTAAACATAGGGAATAATTGTGATGGTTTACTTGTTGTTCAGACCCTTTGTGGGCCAAGCATCATTGTCTTACGTGTAGGTGTGACACGTGTCTCTATGATGACTTTCTCATGGTTTAATCATTTACAGTAGTCTGGGGTCCTGATATTCTACTGAGTAGGAAATGGTGATAAAGCGAGGGTATTTTAACTATTCTTATCTAGTTATTGGCCCAACAACAACATTGAAACTAGGTCAGTCTGAGGGAAACTTGGTATGTCTGAGGGAAAACATTTAAATGTTTGTTTGTTTCCCTTTCTTGTGGTTGATTTGGTTGGGGGGGGGAGGGGGGCTTAGCTGATCAACTTTGATCTTTGATTTCTCATCAATATCTTCTCTTGAAAATGTTATTGGGATTTATGTGTCAACAATCCACAACTTCCTGCACTTTGCAATAAAACAATTCTGGGGAAATATAATTTTGGAATGGAGACATACAATTGTAAAAATATACATGAAGGAAAGTACATTGTGTTCCAGTACAGTATTGTCAACTGCCATTTGGAACAAAACAACTCACCCTTTTTGTCCATTAGCCACATAAATAGCAGCCAAGGGGCGAACCCCACTGGCCCCCATAGAACCAGAACGGCGATATCAGATTTGGCGAAATCGTACGCGTGCATGGCAGAGTTCTGAATTGGGCCCCAAGTGTTCCATACTATCCCTTGCATGAACGCCAACAAGGAAAACAGAGTCAGAACCAGCCATCTTCTCCCGTAGACTTGGCTGTAAACTGGCTGAATGCTCGTCTCGCGGTTAGGATGAACAAGTAGAGGTTCCCTTTCGCCCTCGGTGCTCGATGCAGCACCCATCGCATTTGATACAATGTAGCGTTCGTTCAGAAGTGATTTAGTCCGCGCGAGATGTCCAATCTTCGATTACACAATGTCAACAAATGTACCGGTATCTAACTTCAATATCAGTTGCCCAGAGACACAATAACAATCGATGTCATTGCTTCAATTCAAACTTCACTGCGCATGCCTGGACAGTCACGGATATGGTCACAATTTTGAAACCGAAACCTGGGGTGTATGCATTACTATTATTTGGATTACGTTAAAAAACGTTTCGTCTGTTACTTCACCAACGTAAAACTTTTTGCAACGACAAAAAAATGTAGGTCCCTCCCCGTTTGGTTTCTTTTGCTATTTTTGCTTCTGTTCGGTTCCTAAAGTAAACGGTAAACGATTTCCGTTGCAAAACGTTTTGCAACAGATGAAACGTTTTCCAGCAGAATCCGACTAATGAATACATTTACGTCATTTAGCAGACGCTCTTATCCAGAGCGACTTACAATTAGTGAGTGCATACATTTTCATACTGGCCCCCCGAACCCACAACCCTGGCGTTGTCAGCGCCATGCTCTACCAACTGAGCTACAGGGGACTACAACCCCGTTCTCATCCATGTTGGTCCCTTCCTCAATAGATGTTAACTCAATAGATGTTAACTGGATTTTCATCCCTTGTTGAGTCGGAATGGCCCCCTTAGTTCAACATTACCTTATCCATGAAAAAAAAGAAAAGCATAGAGATAGATAAAGGACTCATGTTTTTATGAGTGCCATTATGGCGCACGTGACAGCATGGCCAGCGCCATTGAAGCAATCTCCATCTTGAAGTAGTCCATTTTCTTCTTCATGATTGGCTGATCGGCCTGTTGGACAGGGCCACAAGGAGGGATCAGCCAATGAAGTTGGAAGTCCCACTCAGTTGACGACATTAAAATGGTGGAAGCACTCAATGGCGCTGCCCTCGCTAAAATAGCCTTTTTGCCACTAGAGACCTCTATCATTCTCAATGGGAAAAAATAACCTCTGAGAAGCCAGCAAGAATAAGGAAGACCTAGCGAGAATAAGGCTGTGACCTACGCGATTTCCCTTCAAAATAAAAGTCCCGCAATAAAGATGTTTAAAAAAAATAATAACAATGGTTGAAATTCCTTCTTTTTTTTGGAGGACATGTTAGCAGACGTACTGTTTTTTAAAAGTATGAAAAAATGAAAACAGTTGATTATGGAAGCCCATTTCCGCCACGAAAAAATATAAGAATGTTGATACTACCTTGAAATTTCGAGATAGTATTTAGACACTTTGACTTGCCTATCTAAAAATGTTGAGATACTAATTGTTTAGACAGGGATTGGAACCAAAAAAAAATTCCAATCGTTTCGTTCTGAACAGAACCATTTTTTTTGGGGGGGGGTCCTGTTCCACTGTTCTGACCAGCAAAATAAAGTTCTGAACTGGTTCGAACCAAAAAAATAACGATTTACAGTGAGCTCCATAATTCATTGGACAGTGACAATTTTTTTGTTATTTTGGTTCTGTACTCTAGCACTTTGAGTTTGAAAGGATACAATGACAATGAGGGTGAAGTGCAGACTGTCAGCTTTAATTTGAGGGTATTTTCATATATATCGGATGAACTGTTTAGAAATGATAGCACCTTTTATACATGGTCCCCCCATTTTAAGGTACTACAAGTATTTGTTAAATTGGCTTCACAGATGTGTGTTGTTAGGCAGGTGTATTCATTTGTGTCGTTAGTGAATGCAGGAGAGCTGTTGATGAATAGCATTGATTCTAGACTTTGCTATTGCCTTTGGAGGTTGTTGTTGTGGTGTGACAACATGAGGAAGACAGCAGTGTCGATGCAAATGAAGCTGGCCGTCATAAGGCTCAGAAATGAAAATCAATCAATCAGGAACATTGCAAAAACCCTGGCCATGCCCAAGTCAACAGTTTGGTTCATCATTAACAAGAAAAAAACAACCGGTGAACTCAATTATGTCAAAAGACCCGGTAGACCGAGGAAGACCACTGTAGTGGATGACCGGAGAATACTCTCTATGGTGAAGAAAACCCCCTGACAACAGCCCAACAGATCAAAAACACTCTCCTGGATGCAGGTGTAGATGTGTCAAAGTCTACCATACGTAGAAGACTACACCAGCAGGACTACAGAGGGTACACTACAAGATGCAAACCACTGATAAGCCTGAAGAACAGAAAGGCGAGATTACAGTTTGCTAAAAAGCACCTAAAAGAGCCCCAAGAGTTCTGGAAAAAAGTATTGTGGACAGATGAGACGAAGATTAACATGTACCAGAGTGATGGAAAGAGGAAAGTGTGGAGAAAAAAAAGAAATGCCCATGATCCAAAGCATACCACCTCATCCGTGAAACATGGTGGAGGGGGTGTTATGGCTTGGGCCTGTATGGCTGCCAGTGGAACAGGCTCACTTGTCTTCATCGATGATGTGACTGCAGACAGAAGTAGAACAATGAATTCTGAAGTCTATAGAAATATTTTATCTGCTCAGATAAAACCAAATGCCTCCAAACTCATTGGACGGCACTTCATCATGCAACAAGACAATGACCCTAAACATACTGCTAGAGCAACAAAGGGGTTTTTGATGGCCAAAAAGTGGAAAATCCTTGACTGGCCGAGTCAATCACCGGATCTGAATCCAATTGAACATGCATTTTACATGCTGAAGAGGAGACTGAAGGCAATAAGTCCCCAAAATAAGCAGGAACTGAAGATGGCTGCAGTACAGGCCTGGCAGAGCATCACCAGGGAAGATACCCAGCGTCTGGTGATGTCAATGCATCGCAGACTTCAAGCAGTCATTGCATGCAAAGGATATGCGACCAAATATTAACAATGATTACTTTATTCTACATTATGTTAAACTGTCCAATGATTTTTGATGCCCGAAAATGGGGGGGACCATGTACAAAAGCTTCTATAATTCGTAAACGGTTCATCCGATATGTATGAAAATACCCTCAAATTAAAGCTGACAGTCTGCACTTCACCCTCATTGTCATTGTATCCTTTCAAACTCAGTGCTAGAGTACAGAACCAAAATAACAAAAAAATTGTCACTGTCCAATGAATTATGGAGCTCACTGTATATAGTTCCTTTCTGTTCCTTTTTTAACCATCTGGAATCTATATATTTTTTAAAACATTTAGCTCGAAATTCACTTACTTCACCAATGGATACAGAAGCTTTCTATGGAGCAGGAAAGCTATGCATTGGACAAACAAGTGTAGTGTAGGGTGTGACATGTGCCTGAAATTTTGCGGGTGAGGAGAGCACTGGGAATGAAGCGCTGGGCATCTTGTTGTTATGACATGCATTATCTGAATTAGCTAGGCTCACAGAATTATACCTACGGAGGAGCGGCTTCTATGAAGGAACTTTGAATGTCTTTGAACTTCAGAGACTTGGCTTAAATAATGTTGGACCTGAGCTAGCCCTTGATCATGACTCTTAGTTCCATTACATTACACATAATGCCACCTAGTTAATAAATCCAATCTGAAACGTGATCACTATAGTATCCTTAACTAGCATTGCAAAAGTGAATCCATTGTTCTCTAATTAAAATTCTCTCTCCCTTTCAGCTGGCAAGCAGGCAGACAGTGGAAGAAGTTTCTGAGTGACAGTCAGGGCTTTGCATAGGCGCTTTGTGTAAAAGAACGTAACCGGTTCCCATGCTTTTAAAATAACTGTTCTGTTCCAGAACAGTATAGATCACTTTTGTTCTCAGTTCTGGTTCTGTTCCTCGAAAAATGTCATTATTTTCTGGTTTTTGGTTCTGTTCCCTGAACCAGTTCCAACCCCTCATACATATAGGATATGTTTCTTCATTTGTAGCATTGTGTGGCAATTTCCATCTATCCATGTTGCAGAGATCAGCACAGCAGCACCACCGGCAAACGTGTGGCAAGCTGGCATATGCCCCATCACTTTTAATTTGTCTTGATAAAAAAGATTGACACAAAAGCGTTGAAAATAGGGACAAAGTACTGTTGTTTGCAGCGTCGCTGCTCATTTTGCAGGCCTTAAAGAATACCCCACCACATTGCGAGCAAAACATTTTAGTGGATCCCCTATTTTTATTTTATTTAACTAGGCAAGTCAGTTAAGAACAAATTCTTATTTACAATGACGGCCTACACCGGCCAAACCCAGACGACGCTGGGCCAATTGGGCACCGCCCTATGTGACTCCCAATCACGGCCGGATTATGATACAGCCTGGAATCGAACCAGGGTCTGTAGTGACACCTCTAGCACTGAGATGCAGTGCCTTAGACCGCTGCGCAACTCAGGAGCCGCTGTGCCACTATTGACAGCGGAGAGCATTTTTTTTACATTTTAGAGTTAATTTTGTGCATTTCTACACATTTTGCCATGGGGTGTAGAGAAAATGTTGCAGTTTTAAAGCAAGTTTACTGCAATTCTACACATTTTGCCATTGGGCGGAGAGAAGATTTTGCAATATTATAACTAATTTCCTGCAATTCTACACATTTTGCCATAGGGTGGAGAGAAATGTTTGCCGTTTTTAATATGATATCTGAGTGAGATGACTAACAAAATCAATGGGAGCACCCCGGCTGGTAATTCGACCAGGATAACAAGTTTAATATAGCTGGCCGCTAAACTAACTTAGCAATCTAAAACATTTTAGCTGACTTGGGCTAATTGACTGACTATCAGTGGCTGACATACTGTAACAAAAGAAAAAACTGCTGATGCACAACATTTCGAAATTGCACCTTGTGTATGTAAAGCCTTGTTCACACTGCAGGGCTTAATGCTCAAATCAGTTTTGTTTTTGAAATCGGTTTTGGAATATTGACTGTCCAAACCGCAAGTTATAAGTGACCAAATCGGATTTGTGTGTGATCAGACAGCATTCATTTGCTGACATTGCTACTCCAGTGATCATAGGAACGACAGATGTGTGTGCATTGGTATAGGCTGATTGGTGTTGGGGCTCATGCTTCCTATCACTCAGAAGTTATGTAGCCAGCTAAAGTGACAACAATGCCTACCATGGATGCTTCCCAGTTGCTTTGAATGTTCAAAAACATAGTAAAGGAACACTTTCAAAGCCTCAAAGGATAAAATGATCCAACTTTGAAAACAAGTCCTTTTTGGCTAGCCACAGAAGTCAACTAGCTAGCTAGGTAACTGTTTAGCTTTATAGCACATTCACTCATTTGCTTGTAAACCATTAACAAGCTAGTTGGCTACCACATGTTCTTGTTAAACTGTCAACAGAGTAGCTACTGTAGCAAGTGTAGTGTATTAAAATTATGTCTTTGTTAAATGTTTTTCATGAAGAAATGGAATGTTGGTTATGTTAGTAGCAAGAGGAAGGTTTTAGCGTGACGTCACATATGACAGACAGGAAGTGGGTTGTAAGATACGGGGATTGAACAGTAGAGGGAGCCATTCAACTCTTGGAAGGCTATATAAAGGGGGGAGCAACGACGGAGAGTTAGAATACAGTAAGATTTATTTGGGTCTGGTTCTCCGGACATTGCGTCTGTACTTACGCTGGAACCTCGTGGTTTGAATAAAGGCCTTTGAACACGATACAGCCTAAGCAGACTCCTTGATTGACGGTAACACCTACGAATAACCTACACTACACAAGCAACAAGATATGCCAAATAACAGTCTAAAAACCACTTGAGGGCAAATAAATCAAATTTGATCGTTCAGACACACGTTGCATGGCCAGGAATAAGATTTGTATGTTGCTTGAAATATCCGATTCCATGTGCTTTTTGGCTGTTCAGACTGCAGGAAAAATAACAGATTCGAGTTGGATATGCTGCAAATGTGAACAAGGCTTAATTAAGTTCTTCATCAAATACCAAACCATATTTCTGTTAGTTTGCATCTCAATAAGGTTGGTCGTTACGCATAATCTTGTTGATGGTTGGAATTAGGCACCATAATGCAAGTCAGAAACACGTTAAAGTGTTGTGTGGAAGCACCGTTTCATTTATAATTGGAAACAACCCAAAGTAGCCGAGCTAAAAAGTATGTAGAATAAAACAATCAACATTTACCAAATAGAGTCAACTCTGAACTAGGCTATATTGACATTTACATTTGAGTCATTTAGCAGACACTCTTATCCAGAGCGACTTACAGTTAGTGAGTGCATACATTTTTTTTCTTCATATTGGCCCCCTGTGGGAAACGAACCCACAACCCTGGCGTTGCAAGCGCCATGCTCTACCAACTGAGCTACACGGGACCTATATAGCACATATGCCTACACCAATCACCCACAACCACCCAACTCTCTTATCCCTTCCCAGTCCTTGCAGATATCTAACAGAGTAGATTTACCACCCTTTTACTGTGACACAACGTAAAATATATCGATAATTGTGCACATTTTCCATCATTTTCACCCTAATTATTAATTTACAAAGTATACTGGACAGGACACTTATTCTGAAGGATTCCAAAGATTCATGACACACAGAAGGTATTAATTATTCTTGCCTGCTTCACAGCGGGGGGAAAATGGCGCCGCACTTGAGTTTTTATTTCCTCTGATTTGTTCATGCACGTGTAAAGAAAGGTGAGACCCAAATTATTGCTGTTCTTGCCAAACTACCTACTCTTCGTGAAGTAAGAGTTTAGAGTTGTGTCCTTATTATTTTACTGTCAATAGTCTTCTATGCAGTTGTCAGCACGATTGAGGTGTACTGTGTGTATGTGTTTGTTTGACTGTCTGTTTCTGTGATTGCCTATTAGATCATTTGATCTGATGATGCAGATGACAAACAATCAATACTTACCTCATGTTGCCTTTCATTCATACACTACAGACGCACACACTACATATGCAGGTGGGGGCGGTACATCCTGTATAAACACAAACTCACTTCCTTGACAACCTCCTTCACAATAGCTCTGCTCTGCTAAACGCAAGTATTTAAGCCCTGACATCTGCGGAGGCTGGCGTCAGATTGACCATGCTGAGCCTTTTCCACCCACGCCTACAGACACAACACAAACACACATATTAAACACACGCACACACACTTTTACACTCATAATTTGCTGCTACTCTGTTCTTTATTTTACTCTTATTATTATACCCTACCTTCATGTTCATATCTACATTAAATACCTCGTACCTCTGCACATTGATCTGGTACTAGTACTCCCAGTATATACATGTAGCTTGGTGCTGAAAGATTAACCTAAATTTGGTTCAATTATTTGAATTTAATTTTTTTTCTGTAAACTGGATGTGCAGTTTCTGTAGAGACAAATCAGATTAAGCCTGAACTATGTGATGTAGTAGGGAGTTGTAGTTTCCAACAGGCCAATATTCTACATAGTTTAGCACAGAAAACGTGGTAATTAACTACAATGACCATAATCCATGCACGCCCCAACCTGGTCCCAGAGCATTTCGTATTATTCTGAATGTAAATCCGAGACACTCCATTTAGTGTGATATGTTACGTTTCGTATGGTATGTATTAATTTGTAGATGTCATCACCCATTTTGTATATGATATGTTACGAATTACAATTCGTATTAAATGTTACAAATTTGCACAATAGCTCTGCTCTGCTAAGTGCAAGAAGTATGAATTCTAACTAGGTAGCTAATGTTAGCTAGTTCCCTAATGTTAGCTAGTTCCCTAACGTTAGCTAGTTCCCTAACGTTAGCTAGGCTAGGGGTTAGGGTTAGAGGTTAAGGTTATGGTTAAGTTCAGGAGTTAGGTTAAAGGGTTAAGATTAGGAGAAGGGTTAGCTAAAAGGGTTAGGGTTAGGTGAAGGGTTAGCTAAAGGGGTTAAGGTTAGGGAAGGGTTACCTAACATGCTTAGCAGTTGCAATGTAGCTAAAAAGTAGTAAGCAAACTCAGCAAAAAAATAATCGTCCTCTCACTGTTAACTGCGTTTATTTTCAGCAAACTTAACATGTGTAAATATTTGTATGAACATAACAAGATTCAACAACTGAGACATAAACTGAACAAGTTCCACAGACGTGACTAACAGAAATTGAATAATGTGTCCCTGAACAAAGGGGGGTGGGGGGTCAAAATCAAAAGTAACAGTCAGTATCTGGTGTGGCCACCAGCTGCATTAAGTACTGCGGTGCATCTCCTCCTCAAGGACTACACCAGATTTGCCAGTTCTTGCTGTGAGATGTTACCCCACTCTTCCACCAAAGCACCTGCAAGTTCCTGGACATTTCTGGGGGGAATGGCCCTAGCCCTCACCCTCCTATCCAACAGGTCCCAGACGTGCTCAATGGGATTGAGATCCGGGCTCTTCGCTGGCCATGGCAGAACACTGACATTCCTGTCTTGCAGGAAATCACGCACAGAACGAACAGTATGGCTGGTGGCATTGTCATGCTGGAGGGTCATGTCAGGATGAGCCTGCAGGAAGGATACCACATGAGGGAGGAGGATGTCTTCCCTGTAACGCACAGCGTTGAGATTGCTTGCAATGACAACAAGCTCAGTCCGATGATGCTGTGACACACCGCCCCAGACCATAACGGACCCTCCACCTCCAAATCGATCCCGCTCCAGAGTACAGGCCTCGGTGTAACGCTCATTCCTTCGAAGATAAATGAGAATCTGACCATCACCCCTGGTGAGACAAAACCGCGACTTGTCAGTGAAGATCACTTTTTGCCAGTCCTGTCTGGTCCAGCGACGGTGGGTTTGTGCCCATAGGCGACGTTGTTGCCGGTGATGTCTGGTGAGGACCTGCCTCACAAAAGGCATACAAGCCCTCAGTCCAGCCTCTCTCAGCCTATTGCGGACAGTCTGAGCACTGATGAAGGGATTGTGCGTTCCTGGTGTAACTCAGGCAGTTGTTTTTGCCATCCTGTACCTGTCCTGCAGGTGTGATGTTCGGATGTACCGATCCTGTGCAGGTGTTGTTACATGTGGTGTGCCACTGCAAGGACGATCAGCTGTCCGTCCTGTCTCCCTCTAGCGCTGTCTTAGGCATCTCACAGTACGGACATTGCAATTTATTGCCCTGGCCACATCTGCAGTCCTCATGCCTCCTTACAGCATGCCTAAGGTATGTTCACGCAGATGAGCAGAGCTCCTGGGCATCTTTCTTTTGGTGTTTTCAAAGTCAGTAGAAAGGCCTCTTTAGTGTCCTAAGTTTTCATAACTGTGACCTTAATTGCTTACCGTCTGTAAGCTGTTAGTGTCTTAACGACCATTCCACAGGTGCATGTTCATTAATTGTTTATGGTTCATTGAACAAGCATGTGAAATGGTGTTTAAACCCTTTACAATGAAGATCTGTGAAGTTAATTATATTTTTACAAATTATCTTTGAAAGACAGGGTCCTGAAAAAGGGACGTTTCTTTTTTTGCTGAGTTTAGTTGAAAAGTTGCTAAAATGCTAAAGTTGTCCATGATGAGATTCGAACTTGCAACCTTTGGGTTACTAGACATTCGTGTTATACGCCTACCCATCCTAAAAGTCTCTGCATGGTCCATCTGGTGTCTGCCGTGGCCGTACAGCATTTACTGCAATACAGCCTCTGCAGAAGTCAGGGCATTTATACTTCTTGCACTTCGCTGAGCAGAGCTGTTGTGAAGGAAGTTGTCAAGGAAGTGAGTTTGTGTTTATACTGAACCTCCTGCCCCCACCTACAGTGAACCAATCATGTCAATGCGGAGCTATACGAAGCCCTCCGCATTGTTACATAATTTGGGCGGCGCACAGCGAAGGTTTACGTAGCTGTCTTCTGCAGAGGCCGCATCACAGTAAATGTTGTATGGCCACTGCAGATGTCGGATTGACCATGCAGAGCCTTTTAAAGGGGAATTTCACTTGGCTCTGCCTCGGCATATAGTCAATACTATATTAACAACATTACGGTTTTGTCATAAACATCATCATTATCCAAATCACAAGCTAGAACGAGCGCATTTTCATTTCACTGGTAGAATAGGGAAGTTTTGACTTCCTGTGTATTCGTCTGCTCATAGCGAACCACAAAGTCCAGCATTTATAGCGAATGCAGATACCACCCCACTAAGTAGATGGGGCGTGCCCACAAACTTGGTTCATGGCGTTGTTTACTTCGAACGACCGACACACAGTAATCTCAGAACTTCTCTAGGCAATATTTGTTTTTTACGTTTGTTTTTCAGGTGAGTGTCCACCCCAAAGTGCCGCATGTCATGATGACAGACACCTGTCTCGATCAATGAGAGAATACTTTAAATAGACAAGATGGTGGCGTACACATTGTTGGATTACGTCATTGAGCAAAAAAAGTATTTTTATGAGACTCCTGTTTCCACGAATCGATGACGAAGACAACATCGCCAAGCAAAGGTTAGTCGAAAATTCAGTACTACACCAAACAGTACCTATCCTGTAACTCCCAGTAATGGATTCCAACAATCTTTCATCAAATCACATCTGGTGTAACAATCTGTAGCTAAGAGGACTGGTGATCAGCAGATGATGGTGATGATGAAATTGCCATTCCAAAGAAACAGACAGTAAATTCCGGGAACACTTGTACAGCTGTGGGTGGAGCGTTGTCATAATCAAACTGCCATTCAGCTCCTCGAGTCATCTTCTGCTTGAAATCCAGCATAATGTCCAATGCATCGAGAGGGATACAGTTTACGGGATACAGTTCTGAACAATGACACATGCAGGTAAGGAATTCTGTTTCTCTCCAATAATCCACTCCAGAAAGAAACCTAGGCACCACACAGTATTGTCTGTAAGCCAAAAATATATAATAAATTATACTCCATTGCACAGTTTGAACGACAGTTGAACTGTGCCAGCATAACACAGTTAGGGTAGACTAGTTGAACATGCATACATGTGCATAGGCACATAGATTACATTTAGAACAATGTCTAGCGTAATAGAAGGAAATATGACATAACCCTCAACCTTTCCACAGTGACCAGACCATACAAATGTACCTAGGGAGGTAGGCAGACAGTATTTAGCTATAGCCAAGTCAAACAGGCATGCTTAGGCAAATATTTGTTATAGTAAAACCAGCTTATCAGTTTTAGAGATTTACAACAGTTAAATGTATGTATTATTGCTTCTTCTCATTGTTATCTAGTAAACTTAGCTAGCTGGCTTGCTTGATAGACAATAATTGATATTTCATCTGTTTGGAATCCTATCTTGCATCATACAGTTGAAGTCGGATGTTTACATACACTTAGGTTGGAGTCATTAAAACTCGTT
Organism: Coregonus clupeaformis; assembly: GCF_020615455.1. NCBI lineage: Eukaryota > Metazoa > Chordata > Actinopteri > Salmoniformes > Salmonidae > Coregonus > Coregonus clupeaformis. The sequence continues at coordinate 27,426,209 of NC_059214.1, read as the reverse complement.
TTTCAACCACTCCACAAATTTCTTGTTAACAAACTATCGTTTTGGCAAGTCGGTTAGGACATCTACTTTGTGCATGACACAAGTAATTTTTCCAACAATTGTTTACAGACAGATTATTTCACTTATAATTCACTGTATCACAATTCCAGTGGGTCAGAAGTTTACATACAGTAAGTTGACTGTGCCTTTAAACAGCTACAAACAATAGTATGCAAGTATAAACACCAAGGGACCACGCAGACATCATACCGCTCAGGAAGGAGACGCGTTCTGTCTCCTAGAGATTAACGTACTTTGGTGCAAAAAGTGCAAATCAATCCCAGAACAACAGCAAAGGACCTTGTGAAGATGCTGGAGGAAACAGGTACAAAAGTATCTATATCCACAGTAAAACGAGTCCTATATCGACATAACCTGAAAGGCCGCTCAGCAAGGAAGAAGCCACTGCTCCAAAACCGCCATAAAAAAGCCAGACTACGGTTTGCAACTGCACATGGGGACAAAGATCGTACTTTTGGGAGAAATGTCCTCTGGTCTGTTGAAACAAAAATAGAACTGTTTGGCCATAATGACCATCGTTATGTTTGGAGGAAAAAGGGGTTGGCTTGCACGCCGGAAAACACCATCCCAACCGTGAAGCACGGGGGTGGCAGCATCATGCTGTGGGGGTGCTTTGCTGCAGGAGGGACTGGTGCACTTCACAAAATAGATGAAATCATGAGGAAGGAAAATGATGTGGATATATTGAAGCAACATCTCAAGACATCAGTCAGGAAGTTAAAGCTTGGTCGCAAATGGGTCTTCCAAATGGACAATGACTCCAAGCATACTTCCAAAGTTGTGGCAAAATGGCTTAAGGACAACAAAGTCAATGTATTGGAGTGGCCATCACAAAGCCCTGACCTCAATCCTATAGAAAATGTGTGGGAAGAACTGTAGCTCAATTGGTAGAGCATGGCGCTTGTAATGCCAGGATAGTGGGTTCGATCCCCGGGACCACCCATACCTAAAAATGTATGCACGCATGACTGTAAGTCGCTTTGGATAAAAGCGTCTGCTAAATGGCATATTATTATTATTATAAAAAGCGTGTGCGAGCAAGGAGGCCTACACACCTGACTGAGTTACACCAGCTCTGTCAGGAGGAATGGGCCAAAATTCACCCAACTTATTGTAGGAAGCTTGTGGAAGGCTACCCGAACGTTTAACCCAAGTTAAACAATTTTAAAGGCAATGCTACCAAATACTAATTGAGTGTATGTAAACTTCTGACTCACTGGGAATGTGATGAAAGAAATAAAAGCTGAAATAAATCACTCTCTACTATTATTCTGACATTTCACATTCTTAAAATAAAGTGGTGATCCTAACTGATGTCTTAAGATGTTGCTTCAATATATCTACATAATTTTCCTTCCTCATGATGCCATCTATTTTGTGAAGTGTACCAGTCCCTCCTGCAGCAAAGCACCCGCACAGCATGATGCTGCCACCCCGTGCTTCACAGTTAGGATGGTGTTCTTCGGCTTGCAAGCCTACCCCTTTTTCCTCCAAACATAACGATGGTCATTATGGCCAAACAGTTCTATTTTTGTTTCATCAGACCAGAGGACATTTCTCCCAAAAGTACGATCTTTGTCCCCATGTGCAGTTGCAAACCGTAGTCTGGCTTTTTTATGGCGGTTTTCGAGCAGTGGCTTCTTCTTTCAGGTTATGTCGATATAGGACTCGTTTTACTGTGGATATAGATACGAGTTTTAATTACTCTAACCTAAGTGTATGTAAACCTCCGACTTCAACTGTAGCTAGTTAAACTACACTGAACAAAAACATAAATGCAATATGCAACAATTTCAAAGATTTTACTGAGTTACAGTTCACATAAGGAAATCAGTCAATTGAAATAAATTCACTAGGCCCTAATCTATGTATTTCACATGACTGGAAATACAGATATGCATCTGTTGGTCACAGATACCGTAAACCTTTTTTAGGGGCCGATCAGAAAACCAGCCAGTATTTGGTGTGACCACCATTTTCCTCATGCAGCGCAACACATCAACTTTGCATAGAGTTGATCAGGCTGTTGATTGTAGCCTGTGGAATGTTGTCCCAGTCCTCTTCAATGGCTGTGCGAAGTTTCTGGATATTAGCAAGAACTGGAACACGCTGTTGTACACGTCAATCCAGAGCATCCCAAACATGCTCAATGGGTGGCATTTCTGGTGAGTATGCAGGTCAGGGAAAAACGGGGACATTTTCAGCTTCCAGGAATTGTGCACACATCCTTGCGACATGGGGCCATGCATTATCATGCTGAAACATGAGGTGATGGCGGTGGATAAATGGCACGACAATGGGCCTCAGAATCTCGCTACGGTATTGCAGTGCATTCAAATTGCCATCGATAAAATGCAATTGTATTCATTTTCCATAGCTTATGCTTGCCCATACCATAACCCCACTGCTACCATGGGGCACTCTGTTCACAACGTTGAGATCAGCAAACCGCTCGCCCACATGACGCTATACACACTGTCTGCCATCAGCCCGGTACAGTTGAAACTGGGATTCATCCATGAAGAGCACACTTCTCCAGCGTGCCAGTGGCCATACAGTGAGGGAAAAAAGTATTTGATCCCCTGCTGATTTTGTACGTTTGCCCACTGTCAAAGACATGATCAGTCTATAATTTTAATGGTAGGTTTATTTGAACAGTGAGAGACAGAATAACAACAAAACAATCCAGAAAAACGCATGTCAAAAATGTTATAAATTGATTTGCATTTTAATGAGGGAAATAAGTATTTGTCCCCTCTGCAAAACATGACTTAGTACTTGGTGGCAAAACCCTTGTTGGCAATCACAGAGGTCAGACGTTTCTTGTAGTTGGCCACCAGGTTTGCACACATCTCAGGATGGATTTTGTGCCACACCTCTTTGCAGATCTTCTCCAAGTCATTAAGGTTTCGAGGCTGACGTTTGGCAACTCGAACCTTCAGCTCACTCCACAGATTTTCTATGGGATTAAGGTCTGGAGACTGGCTAGGCCACTCCAGGACCTTAATGTGTTTCTTCTTGAGCCACTCCTTTGTTGCCTATGCCGTGTGTTTTGGGTCACTGTCATGCTGGAATACCCATCCACGACCCATTTTCAATGCCCTGGCTGAGGGAAGGAGGATCTCACCCAAGATTTGACGGTACATGGCCCCCGTCCATCGTACCTTTGATGTGGTGAAGTTGTCCTGTCCCCTTAGCAGAAAAACACCCCCAAAGAATAATGTTTCCACCTCCATGATTGACGGTGGGGATGGTGTTCTTGGGGTCATAGGCAGCATTCCTCCTCCTCCAAACACGGCGAGTTGAGTTGATGTCAAAGAGCTCGATTTTGGTCTCATCTGACCACAACACTTTCACCCAGTTCTCCTCTGCATCATTCAGATGTTAATTGGCAAACTTCAGACGGGCCTGTAGTTTTGCTTTCTTGAGCAGGGGGACCTTGCAGGCGCTGCAGGATTTCAGTCCTTCACGGCGTAGTGTGTTACCAATTGTTTTCTTGGTGACTATGGTCCCAGCTGCCTTGAGATCATTGACAAGATCCTCCCATGTAGTTCTGGGCTGATTCCTCACCATTCTCATGATCATTGCAACTCCACGAGGTGAGATCTTGCATGGAGCCCCAGGCCAAGGGAGATTGACAGTTCTTTTGTGTTTCTTCCATTTGCGAATAATCGCACCACCTGTTGTCACCTTCTCACCAAGCTTCTTGGCGATGGTCTTGTAGCCCAATCCAGCCTTGTGTAGGTCTACAATCTTGTCCCTGACATCCTTGGAGAGCTCTTTGGTCTTGGCCATGGTGGAGAGTTTGGAATCTGATTGATTGATTGCTTCTGTGGACAGGTGTCTTTTATACAGGTAACAAGCTGGGATTAGGAGCACTCCCTTTAAGAGTGTGCTCCTAATCTCAGCTTGTTACCTATATAAAAGACACCTGGGAGCCAGAAATCTTTCTGATTGAGAGGGGGTCAAATACTTATTTCCCTCATTAAAATGCAAATCAATTTATAACATTTTTGACATGTGTTTTTCTGGATTATTTTGATGTTATTCTGTCTCTCACTGTTCAAATAAACCTACCATTAAAATTATAGACTGATCATTTCTTTGTCAGTGGGCAAACGTACAAAATCAGCAGGGGATCAAATACTTTTTTCCCTCACTGTAGAAGGTGAGCATTTGCCCACTGAAGTCAGTTACGACACCGAACTGCAGTCGGGTCAAGACCCTGGTGAGGAGGACGTGCACGCAGATGAGCTTCCCTGAGACCGTTTCTGACAGTTTGTGCAGAAATCCTTCAGTTGTGCAACCCCACAGTTTCATCAGCTGTCCTGGTGGCTGGTCTCAGACGATCCCGCAGGTGAAGAAGCCGAATGTGGAGGTCCTGGGCTGGCGTGGATACGCATGGTCTGCGGTTGTGAGGCCAGTTGGACGTACTGCCAAATTCTCTAAAACGATATATTGGAGGCGGCTTATGGTAGAGAAATGACCATTCAATTCTCTGGCAACAGCTCTGGTGGACATTCCTGAAGTCCACCTGCCAATTTCACGCTCCCTCAACTTGAGACATTTATGGCATTGTGTTGTGTGACAAAACTACACATTTTAGAGTGGCCTTTTATTGTCCACAGCAAAAGGTGCACCTGTGTAATGATCATGCTGTTTAATCAGCTTCTTGATATGTCACACCTGTCAGGTGGATGGATTATCTTGGTAAATGAGAAATGTTCACTAACAGGGATGTAAACAAATTTGTGCACAAAATTTGAGAGAAATAAGCTTTTTGTGCATATGGAACATTTCTGGGATCTTTTATTTCAGCTCATGAAACATGGGACCAACACATTACATGTTGCGTTTATATTTTTGTTCAGTGTATATACAGTAGCAGTCAAAAGTTTGGACACACCTTCTCATTCCAGGGTGTTTTCTTTATTTTTACTATTTTCTGCATTGTAGAATAATAGTGAAGACTTCAAAACTATGAAATAACACATACGGAATCATGCAGTAGCCAAAAAAGTGTTAAACAAATCAAAATATATTTTATATTTGAGATTCTTCAAAGTAGGCACCCTTTGCCTTGATGACAGCTTTGCACACTCTTGACATTCTCTCAACCAGCTTCATGAGGTAGTCACCTGGAATGCATTTCAATTCAAAGGTGTGCCTTGTTAACAGTTAATTTGTGGAATCAGCCAGCCTGCTGCACTAACACTTCAGGCATTGTCGTGAAGATATTCTACTCCACCATTCTTCATAATTGAAGTGCAGTCAGCCGTTGGGGCTCTGTGCATCTTGCATGGCTAAGTTGCCTCTTTGGCTCCTTGTTTACTGTTATATTTACTGAACAATTTATGTTCATGATATTAAACAAAATATGTGAGAAAGCTGAGAATGTAGGCCTATGTTTAGTTTAGTTTAGCTATGATAGTGATATATTGTGCTTTCCCAATGTTCTCAAGCCATTGTTAAGTGCCTATTTGTCTTTATCATCACTTTTCAGCTGCAGAATGACCAACCGCAACCTTCCTCCAGTTGCTATGGTCTCTGGCAGTTTTACAGTTTGATGTGGTCAAAAATAAAGATCCAGTAAAGTTGTTTGTACATTTGGTAGCGTAAATATTGGCTTTGGTCTACCAGCCTTCAGAATGTCTGTCAAAGAGAGATCATTCATTCTACAGGCAACAATAGAGACCATGTCTTCCAATAATATGGGGCTGGGTAATTTGACAGCTAAATCAATTTTTACAGCTATGTATTTTGTGAAAATAGCAGACCAAAGGTATAATTTAACATGGTTAATTATAAATGTCATTACCTGCCCTTGGTCCTATTGACACATTGTTCAATAAGAATAAATAAAATGGAGACGCCAATAGCAGTGTTTTCCATTAGCGCCGGCTGTCGACAGCCGGTTACAGACTAATTTTCATCCGGCTACATTTTCCACTTCATATTTACTAGGCTACTTTTCATTTTCATTTAAAAGTTTACATTTGCTAGTCCTTTAAGCCCTCTGCTGCTAGAATGAACGATATGCATCTTCTAGCGATCTATTGATAGGATAGGCGCCTGTCAGTCACAAAGCGAGCAATGACAGGGAAACGTGGCAGAGAGGAAGAGGCGAAGAGAGAGGTTTCACCCTCGCCAAAATCTGTCCAAAATAAGCCCAATGTGTTTCTAAGCTTGTCGCCTGCCTTCCCACCTTTTGGGACAACGACTCCCATTGTTAGGGCGGAGACATGAGCATCTCGTCATTATATACAATGCATTCGGAAAGTATTCCGACCACTTCACTTTTGCGACATTTTCTTACGTTACAGCCTTATTCTAAAATATATTAAATAAATAGAAATCCTCATCAATCTACACACAATACCCCGTAATAACAGAGCGAAAACAGGTACAAATAAATACATATGTAAATACCTTATTTACATAAGTATTCGAACCCTTTGCTATGAGACTCGAAATTGAGCTCAGGTGCATCCTGTTTCCATTGATCAACCTTGAGATGTTTCTACAACTTGATTGGAGTCCACCTGTGGTCAATTCAATTGATTGGACATGATTTGGAAAGGCACACACCTGTCTATATAAGGTCCCACAGTTGACAGTGCATGTCAGAGCAAAAACCAAGTCATGAGGTCGAAGGAATTGTCCGTAGAGCTCCGAGACAGGATTGTGTCAAGGCACAGATCTGGGGAAGGGTACTAAAAAATGTCTGCAGCATTGAAGGGCCCCAAGAACACAGTGGCCTCCATCATTCTTAAATGGAAGAAGTTTGGAACCACCAAGACCCTTCCTAGAGCTGGCCGCCCGGCCAAACTGAGCAATCAGGGGAGAAGGGCTTTGGTCAGGGAGGGGACCAAGAACCCGATGGTCACTCTGACAGAGCTCCAGAGTTCCTCTGTGGAGATGGGAGAACCTTCCAGAAGGACAACCATCTCTGCAGCACTCCACCAATCAGGCCTTTATGGTAGAGTGGCCAGACGGAAGCCACTCCTCAGTAAAAGGCACATGACAGCCCGCTTTTAGTTTGCTAAAAGGCACCTAAAGGACTCTCAGAACATGAGAAACAAGATTCTCTGGTCTGATGAAACCAAGATTGAACACTTTGGCCTGAATGCCAAGCGTCACATCTGGAGGAAACCAGGCACCGCTCATCACCTGGCCAATACCATCCCTATGGTGAAGCATGCTGGTGGCAGCATCTTACTGTGGGTATGTTTTTCAGCGGCATGGACTGGGAGACTAGTCAGGATTGAGGGAAAGATGAACGGAGCAAAGTGCACAGAGAAACTCCCCAAAGACAGGTGTGGCAAGCTTGTAGCGTCATACCCAAGAAGACTCAAGGCTGTAATTGCGGCCAAAGGTGCTTCAATAAAGTACTCAGTAAAGGGTCTGAATACTTATGTAAATGTGATATTTCAGTTTTTTAAAATTCTATAAACCTGTTTTTGCTTTGTCATTATGGGTTATTGTGTGTAGATTGATGAGGGGAAAAAACGATTTAATCCATTTTAGAAAGGCTGTAACGTAACAAAATGTGGAAAAAGTGAAGGGGTCTGAATACTTTCCGAATGCACTGTACAGAGCTCTGGTTGCAGTCAAATGTCTTTACAGTGAGGAGAGAGAGAGTGTGATGCTTGTGAATTTGCATGTCCCATGTAGGCTAATGTAAGTGGTAACGATGAGTCGAAATCCAGTATTTAGCCAAATTATTGTTTTCTGACACATTCATTTATTTTCTTTCGCTTTTCACATAGCCAGCACACATAGTAGGCTATTTAGGCTACTGTGCGTTGATTGACAACTAAACACCAAGTGTTGACTAGTTTATAAAAGGTGCCAAACTGACTGAATAAAGTTCATTTCCTATTCCCTTTGTCATTCATAAATCATGCAACGTGGTTATATGTCCATGGTATCGCATCAGGACAAGTAAACCAAAGGATTTCCTAGGATGTCGGGTCTTGCCAGACAGTAGCTATGTTTCCATTAACTTGTCCAGGGATTTGTGGTCGACATTTAGAAAGTTTGCATAGAAAATAGATGTGACAATTGCCTGCTAGGGTGCATTTCCATTTAACTATTTTGTGTCGATTTAAAAACAGTAATGATGTCACATAAACAAAAAACAAATGCATTAATAAATTGTGTATTAATAAATTGGAGACATTTTGGCAATTCATATCTTGCAGTAAAACTATAAATACAGTGGCTTGCGAAAGTATTCACCCCCCTTGGCTTTTTTCCTATTTTGTTGCCTTAAAACCTGGAATTAAAATCGAGAAATAAGACAAAAAAACTGAACTTGAGCGTGCATAACTATTCACCCCCTCAAAGTCAATACTTTGTAGAGCCACCTTTTGCAGCAATTACAGCTACAAGTCACTTGGGGTATGTCTCTATAAGCTTGGCACATCTAGCCACTGGGATCTTTGCCCATTCTTCAAGGCAAAACTGCTCCAGCTCCTTCAAGTTGGATGGGTTCCACTGGTGTACAGCAATCTTTAAGTCATACCACAGATTCTCAAATGGATTGAGGTCTTGGCTTTGACTAGGCCATTCCAATACATTTAAATGTTTCCCCTTAAACCACTTGAGTGTTGCTTTAGCAGTATGCTTAGGGTCATTGTCCTGCTGAATGGTGAACCTCCGTCCCACTTTCAAATCTCTGGAAGACTGAAACAGGTTTCCTCAATAATTTTCCTGTATTTAGCGCCATCAATCATTCCTTCAATTCTGACCAGTTTCCCAGTCCCTGCCGATGAAAAACATCCCCAGAGCATGATGCTGCCACCACCATGCTTCACTGTGGGGATGGTGTTCTCGGGGTGATGAGAGGTGTTGGGTTTGCGCCACACATAGCGTTTTCCTTGATGGCCAAAAAGCTCAATTTTAGTCTCATCTGACCAGAGTACCTTCTTCCATATGTTTGGGGAGTCTCCCACATGCCTTTTGGCGAACATCAAACGTGTTTGCTCTTTTCTTTCTTTAAGCAATGGCTTTTTTCTGGCCACTCTTCTATAAAGCCCAGCTCTGTGGAGTGTACGGCTTAAAGTGGTCCTATGGACAGATACTCCAATCTCCGCTGTGGAGATTTGCAGCTCCTTCAGGGTTATATTTGAACTCTTTGTTGCCTCTCTGATTAATGCCCTCCTTGCCTGGTCTGTGAGTTTTGGTGGGCGGCCCTCTCTTGGCAGGTTTATTGTGGTGCCATATTCTTTAAATTTTTTAATAATGGATTTAGTGGTGCTCTGCGGGATGTTCAAAGTTTCTGATATTTCTTTATAAGCCAACCCTTATCTGTACTTCTCCACAACTTTGTCCCTGACCTGTTTGGAGAGCTTCTTGGTCTTCATGGTGCTGCTTGCTTGGTGGTGCCGCTTGCTTGGTGGTGCCCCTTGCTTAGTGGTGTTGCAGACTCGGGGGCCTTTCAGAACAGATGTGTATATATACTGAGATCGTGTGACAGATCATGTGACACTTAGATTGCACACAGGTGGACTTTATTTAACTAATTGGGTGACTTCTGAAGGTAATTGGTTGCACCAGATCTTATTTAGGGGCTTCATAGCAAAGGGGGTGAATAGATATGCACGCACCATTTTTTTCATTCACTTCAGCAATTTGGACTATTTTGTGTATGTCCATTAGATGAAATCCAAATAAAAATCCATTTAAATTACAGGTTGTAATGCAACAAAATAGGAAAAACGCCAAGGGGGATGAATGCTTTTGCAAGGCACTGCAATACTTTAATCTCAAGAGAAGACAGGTTAAATGTTTAATGTTCTTTTACTTAGAAAATCATATTTTCTAAGTAAAGACCTAGACAATATTCAAAACAACTAATAATACAGTGAGGGAAAAAAGTATTTGATCCCCTGCTTTTGTACGTTTGCCCACTGACAAAGAAATGGTCAGTCTATAATTTTTATGGTAGGTTTATTTGAACAGTGAGGGACAGAATAACAACAAAAAAATCCAGAAAAACGCATGTCAAAAATGTTATACATTTATTTGCATTTTAATTAGGGAAATAAGTATTTGACCCCCTCTCAATCAGAAAGATTTCCGGCTCCCAGGTGTCTTCTATACAGGTAACGAGCTGAGATTAGGAGCACACTCTTAAAGGGAGTGCTCCTAATCCCAGCTTGTTACCTGTATAAAAGAAACCTGTCCACAGAAGCAAACAATCAATCAGATTCCAAACTCTCCACCATGGCCAAGACCAAAGAGCTCTCCAAGGATGTCAGGGACAAGATTGTAGACCTACACAAGGCTGGAATGGGCTACAAGACCATCGCCAAGCAGCTTGGTGAGAAGGTGACAACAGTTAGTGCGATTTTTCGCAAATGGAAGAAACACAAAAGAACTGTCAATCTCCCTCGGCCTGGGGCTCCATGCAAGATCTCACCTCGTGGAGTTGCAATGATCATGAGGACGGTGAGGAATCAGCCCAGAACTACATGGGAGGATCTTGTCAATGATCTCAAGGCAGCTGGGACCATAGTCACCAAGAAAACAATTGGTAACACACTACGCCGTGAAGGACTGAAATCCTGCAGCGCCTGCAAGGTCCCCCTGCTCAAGAAAGCAAAACTACAGGCCCGTCTGAAGTTTGCCAATGAACATCTGAATGATTCAGAGGAGAACTGGGTGAAAGTGTTGTGGTCAGATGAGACCAAAATCGAGCTCTTTGGCATCAACTCAACTCAACGTGTTTGGAGGAGGAGGAATGCTGCCTATGACCCCAAGAACACCATCCCCACCGTCAATCATGGAGGTGGAAACATTATGCTTTGGGGGTGTTTTTCTGCTAAGGGGACAGGACAACTTCACCGCATCAAAGGGACGATGGACGGGGCCATGTACCGTCAAATCTTGGGTGAGAACCTCCTTCCCTCAGCCAGGGCATTGAAAATGGGTCGTGGATGGGTATTCCAGCATGACAATGACCCAAAACACACGGCCAAGGCAACAAAGGAGTGGCTCAAGAAGAAGCACATTAAGGTCCTGGAGTGGCCTAGCCAGTCTCCAGACCTTAATCCCATAGAAAATCTGTGGAGGGAGCTGAAGGTTCGAGTTGCCAAACGTCAGCCTCGAAACCTTAATGACTTGGAGAAGATCTGCAAAGAGGAGTGGGACAAAATCCCTCCTGAGATGTGTGCAAACCTGGTGGCCAACTACAAGAAACGTCTGACCTCTGTGATTGCCAACGAGGGTTTTGCCACCAAGTACTAAGTCATGTTTTGCAGAGGGGTCAAATACTTATTTCCCTCATTAAAATGCAAATATATTTATAACATTTGTCTCTCACTGTTCAAATAAACCTACCAATTATAGACTGATCATGTCTTTGTCAGTGGGCAAATGTACAAAATCAGCAGGGAATCAAATACTTTTTTCCCTCACTTTACATTGAATTAATCCATTGCCAGTAATAACGATAGTAAATTAATGTCTTTCTACACAGTACCACAACACATTTTTCCAATCTGGGAGGTAAACTCGATAATATATTAAATAATCTCACTGTGTATTTCAGATGGAATCAAGGCATTAGAATGTACCGGAGGCCAGCAAAATAGAGCTCCTTCTGCAAAACTTTTTGAACCCAGGGGGGCAATTAAATTCAAAAGGCTTTATGGGCATGGGAAACATATTTTCTCTCCCTTTCTATATTTTCATTGTCAAAGCACTTCTTTTTGAGACTCAGTGCTGATATGTAGAGGCCAGACTTGAGGAGTTTCAGTTCTGGACAGAGGGTCAGACTGGTGCAGAAGATGTTGGGTGTTTCTCTGACTACCACCTCTCACAGTACTGGGCCTATGCAGACTACAAGTACATTGCACCGCTGCTCCAAGACAAGCCCTACATGTTTGAGGTAAACTACTCTCTATTTCAGACATACACACCCTCCTCAATCAATCTCATGATGCTACACAGTCACATCTATCTTATTAAATCAAGGAAACTGAAAAACATTAAGAATTATTTGTATTTTCAGCAGTGACATAATGTCGAGATGGATTAGATGTTGTCACCCTGCAATTTGTCTGCCTGTGATTTCTTACTTTTTGAATGCTATTTCTGTCCTCAATCACTAACTTTCTGTTTTCAGGTTGCCAGGTGTGATGAGTAACTTGTAGGGCGGTTTAGGACAGGGCTCACATAAAGTGCTCAGCATTAGACAGATTCAGGCCATGGGGCTAGTTCTATGGACTGTTCAAGTGGTTCTGTCACAATCAATAGCCTGTCCCTTGAATCGCTCTGCTGAATTAAAGCCATTTTGGTTAACACATGGGCTGCTCTGATCTGTTATATTCAAAGCACATACACAACTATATGGGGCGTTTCCTCAGTCAATTCAGGTCAAGAGATGTATTGAAATTCCATTCTTTAATAAAGTTGTACTCAGAGAAAATAATGGACGATTATCAATTCATGCCATGATTTTTTATTTCTGATAGTATCACATCAGCATGTAAATGTCAAACAGATGCAGCTTTAATGAATTCCTTTGCCCCATCAGCGAAACTGGAGAAGCTAACTAGCCTAAGTGTAAATTGATACAGAAATTCACAAATCAAAAGTGACAACTTTTGCAATCAGCAGACATTCTCTCTCTCTCTTTTTGATGATATCCTGTCGTGATAGGACAGACATTTTCAGTGGACATTTTCAATGGCAGCCCTTTTCCTTTTGAGTCCTCGGGCAGTCAAGGACTTGAAAGTCCACTCTAGTTCGAGCGGGCCGCTCCATTATTTAATTTTCCTTTAATGATAATAGATGCTTATGGGGCGGCCTGCATTTTTGGACAGGTCTGACGAAATTCATGCCTTAAAGACAGGCAGACAGATGCCTTTTTAAATGATGAATAGCGCCATTTAAAAGTTGCTGAAAGCCAAGATTGCGCAGTCTATCATTTACAGTTGCCTGAATATGGTAATGGTTTCATTATCCAGGGTGCTGGGTAGAATCCCCTTTTTTTCTCTCTTTTTTTTAAAGCTGTTTGACAGGAAATGATTGACAGCCCAATTGGTTTGACAAAGAGCCTACAGACAACATACATCTTGTTTCCTCTAGAGTAGTCTTTGTCCCAAATGACACCCTATTCCTATATAGTGCACTACTTTTCACCAGGGCCCATAAGGTTCTGGTAAAAAGTAGTACACTATATAGGGCATAGGGTGTCATTTGGGGTGCAGACTTTGTTGCCAATCATTGCACTGCCTATTAAGCAACCGATGAGATGGTGAATGGAGATGCATTTTCACCTGTGTCTTGTGACAATGGAGGTTTCCCTCGGGATGTATTGCTGCCTTACCGTAATATTGAAACTGCTCATGGCACATTGTCATATTAGTTCCATGAATATGAATTGTTTTGTATACAATTACATATTTAAATGTTAGATGAGATTATTTAAATAGATGATCGCATGAATTGATATGAGAGATTATAGCAACTCCATGAATATACAGTATGATTGGTAATTACATTGGTAGTAATTGGAACTGTATTGTGTGCATTACAGGACGTGGTGTGGTCTCAGTTTGGGTTCCCGGGTCATAATGGGAGAGACAGCGCACTGTGGATTGGTACAGAAGGTGCCAATACTCCGTACCACCTGGACTCCTATGGGTATAACCTGGTACTACAGGTGCAAGGAAGGTAATTATACAGAGCTGGGTCAAGAAAAAAACAACTGTGAAACAGAGAGGGACTACCTGGACATATCCAATAAGAAGCACTTGTTTTTGTTTTCTGTTGCAAATTCGATGAGCCCTAATGAACACAACTCAGTTTGTCATTCCTCACTGGCAAGTGGTAGTGGTGCAGGCAGACGATGGATGTTTCCCTTCACGGAGGGAATTGCACTATAGATTCAAATGAAACAATTTAACAGCATTATAGCTGAGAAGAAAGGAGAGGTGCTGGAGTCAGACAATAGATACAGAAAATCAGCAGAATGAGAACTGGGTCTGTAGGGCAAAGATCTACCCACCATTCTTCCCTCTAACTCTGAGGAATGAAGGTTTAGAAACCTATTTTGGAGGATGGAGAGGAGGCCCTTTTTATTTCCTGGGAGGGGACTGTGATGAGAGTCAGGAGAGGGGAGGGAGGTGAGGGGCTGAGAGGAGGGGAGGGAGGCTGAGAGGAGGGGAGGGAGGCTGAGAGGAGGGGAGGGAGGCTGAGAGGAGGGGAAGGGGAGGAGAGTCACTTGGGGACAGAATCGGATGGGTTCTCTGGCCCCTGAAAGAGAAAGTAATTTATCTTGGTCTCAGAGAGCGAGAGAGATGGGGGAATGAGGTGAGGCTCTTTAGAACAGAGAGACATGAGTTCTCATGTGGAGCACTGAGTCTATGACAAAATATACAAATATCCTTTTGTATATTATCTCCTCACTGCTTCCACAAATGAAGATCACTCTATTCTCGTTTCTTTAAATTGGCTGTTGAAACCTTTCACATTGAGGTGATGACCTAACCAACAAAGAACTCACATTACATAATATTTTCAATAAAGAGAGAGATTATATTGAACTATAGCTTCTTAAATTGAATGGCGATAGATCCCAGGTTTCCTCAACTACGTAGAGTATAACCATTGTGGTTTCAAGTTTTATTTGTCACATGCAGAAGTACAGTGAAATGCTTAACTTGCAATGATGCATGCAATGGCTTTGGTGATGATGGCTTTCCCTTTCAAATAAATCTTCATTCATTATGAATCTAAACTGATCCTACATCAGCACTCCTACTCTGAGATGCTTTGTTAATACGGGCCCTGTTGTGTTTCAGGCACCTGTTCCCCCCTGCAAACACAAGCTGTCTGTACCCCAGCAGGATCCCCTATGAGGAGTCTAGTGTGTTTAGCCAGGTGGACGTGCTCCAGCCAGACCTCCAGAGGTTCCCTGCCTTCAGACACGCCAAGGCCCACACAGCCACCCTGCAGCCTGGACAGGTACAACACATTGTGCCAGTTTCCTGGACACAGAGATTCTCCCTTGAGCATGCTTTTTATTCCAGGACTAGGCTTAATCTGTGTACAGGAAACCAGCCCATCATGGGCAACATATTGAGTTCTCTCTACAAGCATATTAGGGAGAATCCACTCCGAAAACACAGCAATTATACAAACTGACACCACATAAAAGTGCTAAACTCTTCCTTTATGAGAAAATATTTCCTCAGAGACAAATGTGTTTTAAAATAGAGGACATGTGTATCTCTATGGTTTGGTCAAAACTATGAGCTGACACTTACCCAAAAATGTTCTGTGGAGGTGCTGACTAACGGAGTGTAAACTTTATACAAAGAAAGAATGAAAGCCGGACACTATATATGCTCCCAACAATTGAATGGCCTTCTTTAACCCTGAAAATGTTTGTTAGGTTTACACATTAAATTACTCGGAGCATATACACTGAGTGTACAAAACATAAAGAACACCTGCTCTTTCCATGACCTAGACTGACCAGGTGAATCCAAGTGAAAGCTATGATCCCGTAAGTCGCTCTGGATCAGAGCGTCTGCTAAATGACTAAAAATGTAAAAATGTTATTGATGTCACCAGTTAAATCCACTTCAATCAGTGTACATGAAGGGGAGGAGACAGGTTAAAGAAGGATTTTTAAGGCTTGAGACAATTGAGACATGGATTGTGTATGTGTGCCATTCAGAGTGTGAATGGGCAAAACAAAAGATTTAAGTTCCTTTGAACAGGGTATGGTAGTAGGTGCCAGGCGCACCGGTTTGATTGTGTCAAGCACTGCAACACTGCTGGGTTTTTCACGCTCAACTGTTTCCAGTTTGTATCAAGAATGGTCCACCCCCCAAAGAGCATCCAGCCAACTTGATACAACTGTGGGAAGCATTGGAGTCAACATGGGTCATCCCTGTGGAACGCTTCGACACCTTGTAGTCCATTCCCCGACAAATTGAGGCTGTTTTGAGGGCAAAAGGGGGTGCAACTCAATATTAGGAAGGTGTTCCTAATGTTTTGTACACTCAGTGTATAGAGTGTGTGACTATCTTAATTTTTTTATCTCCATAGTTTGAATACAGAAACAACGACATAAGAACAGAATGGTTGTAATGTATACGCAGGGAGTCAGGAAGCAGGTGCAGAAGGTGAGTTTAATAATAAAGAAACTGAACGTAAACAAAACCAATACTGCCTGAAGACTGAGGCTACTGAGGGCTAAATAAAGGATACAGTGGCTTGCGAAAGTATTCACCCCCCTTGGAATTTTGGGGGGGTTTGTATAATTTGATTTACACAACATGCCTACCACTTTGAAGATGCAAAATATTTTTTTTTGTGAAACAAACAAGAAATAAGACAAAAAAACAGAACTTGAGCGTGCATAACTATTCACCGCCCCAAAGTCAATACTTTGTAGAGCCACCTTTTGCAGCAATTACAGCTGAAAGTCTCTATAAGCTTGGCACATCTAGCCACTAGGATTTTTGCCCATTCTTCAAGGCAAAACTGCTCCAGCTCCTTCAAGTTGGGTGGGTTCCGTTGGTGTACAGCAATCTTTAAGTCATACCACAGATTCTCAATTGGATTGAGGTCTGGGCTTTGACTAGGGCATTCCAAGACATTTAAATGCTTCCCCTTAAACTACTCAAGTGTTGCTTTAGCAGTATGCTTAGGGTCATTGTCCTGCTGGAAGGTCTCTGGAAGACTGAAACAAGAATTTCCCTGTATTTAGCGCCATCCATCATTCCTTCAATTCTGACCAGTTTCCCAGTCCCTGCCGATGAAAAACATCCCCAGAGCATGATGCTGCCACCACCATGCTTCACTGTGGGGATGGTGTTCTCGGGGTGATGAGAGGTGTTGGGTTTGCGCCACACATAGCGTTTTCCTTGACGGCCAAAAAGCTCAATTTCTGTCTCATCTGACCAGAGTACCTTCTTCCATATGTTTGCTTATTTTTTTCTTTAAGCAATGGCTTTTTTTCTGGCCACTCTTCCGTAAAGCCCAGCTCTGTGGAGTGTACGGCTTAAAGTGGTCCTATGGACAGATACTCCAATCTCCGCTGTGGAGCTTTGCAGCTCCTTCAGGGTTATCTTTGATCTCTTTGTTGCCTCTCTGATTAATGTCCTCCTTGCCTGGTCCGTGGGCTTTGGTGGGCGGCCCTCTCTTGGCAGGTTTGTTTTGGTGCCATATTCTTTCAATTTTTTAATAATGGATTTAATGGTGCTCCGTGGGATGTTCAACGTTTTTTATATTTTTTTATAACCCAACCCTGATATGTACTTCTCCACAACTTTGTCCCTGACCTGTTTGGAGAGCTCCTTGGTCTTCATGGTGCCGCTTGCTTGGTGGTGCCCCTTGCTTAGTGGTGTTGCAGACTCTGGGGCCTTTCAGAAAAGGTGTATATATACTGAGATCATGTGACAGATCATGTGACACTTAGATTGCACACATGTGGACTTTATTTAACTAATTATGTGACTTCTGAAGGTAATTGGTTGCACCAGAGCTTATTTAGGAGCTTCATCGCAAAGGGGGTGAATAGATATGCAAGATATTTTTTAGAATTTTTTTCAACAAGTAATTTTTTTCATTACACTTCACCAATTTGGACTATTTTGTGTATGTCCATTACATGAAATCCAAATAAAAATCCATTTAAATTACAGGTTGTAATGCAACAAAATAGGAAAAACGCCAAGGGGGATGAATACTTTTGCAAGGCACTGTACCTAGTCAGTTGTACAACTGAATGCATTCAACTGAAATGTGTCTTCCACAGTTAACCCAACCCCTCTGAATCAGAGAGGTGCGGGGGGGGGGGGGCTGTCTTAATTGACAGCGGCGAACAGTGGGTTAACTGACTTGCTCAGGTGCAGAACAACAGATGTTTACCTTTTCAGTTCGGGGATTCGATCCAGCAACCTTTCGGTTACTGGCCCAACGCTCCTACCCGCTAGGCTACCTGCCGCCCCCTTGCCAGGTGTGCGTAATGTGGGTTGCCACGACCGGTGGTTAGTAGACCGGCGACATCGAACGCCGTAACAGGTGAGCGGGAGTAGGCGTGACAATGGTAGCCTCTCATCTGTTAGGGTTCAGGATTGGTGACAAGGACTTTGGTTCAGTCCAATTAAGACCTAGCAATAATCTATAACACTGGCTGCTGAGGATAGTGCTGCCAGAACAGAGCAGAGATTCATTATTTTTACGTTTACATTTTTAGTCATTTAGCAGACGCTCTTATCCAGAGCGACTTACAGTTAGTGAGCGAATAAATTTTTCATACTGGCCCCCCGTGGAAATCGAACCCACAACCCTGGCGTTGCAAGCGCCATGCTCTACCAACTGAGGTACAGGAGGCCTGGATGAAGAGGAGGACAGGTATGCTGCATGAAAGTAAGATTGTGACATCAGCCACCCATACTTCTAGGAGGAGTTCCAAATAGCACCCTATTCCCTATGTAATCCACTCATATTGACTAGATTCACCATATTGACTAGATTCACCGTTTCAGATGCAGCAGCCCTGGTCAATGGAATATTAATTGATACTTTGGTTTGTGACCACTGGCCTTTTCCTGTCTTGATAGGGACTCCGGAAGCTAATTAGGAGAGGGGTTGTTGTGTTGTCTTTTGTCTCTGTGATACCCATCACTCTTTCAGCCTTCTTCAGATTCCAGCAGCATCAGCGGGCGCATCCACACGCTCTCTCTTCTCTTTCAGAGTCAAGACCGTGGCAAAAAAATGAGCGTCTGTTCCACTTACTATCTCTGAGTACGTAGTGCTCCTGCAGAATACTAATGAAGTTAGTTACAAGTGCTACCACTAAGAAACCAAACATAGTGTGGGCTGTTCAATTAGTTTATAAGCTCAACCTAGAACCTATTGTGGTTATTGTGCAGGTTCATGACACCTAGGTCTTTAGAGGTGATACTGTTATATAACAGACATCTGTTGTACAAAGCTGTGAATGGGAAACCAAGCATTATCATACAGGTTATCCTGCACTATTGTCTCATAGGTGATTAACTTTCAGATTTTTTTCTACTTTTGTTTTAGTTGTTTTCCACGGGTTCATGTCTGTAGTGTTGAACTGGGACCTATCGCCTGTTGGTGTCAAGACTAAGCCCAGTTACTCCCTAGAATCACAAAGACACATATTTCACCTGTCAATGGAACACAGTGATTTCCAAATCACATAGTGATAAGTCTGTCTGCGCAAATCAAACAATACATGCAGGAGACAGAGCTCTCTAGGCTGAATGAATTAAGACTGCAGTGAAACCAGAGGATCAATATGGCCTGTTCACTTGAATAAAGATCAGAGCCACGTTATGAATTGGACAGAGGCATCTTGGAGGGAGGGAGGGAGGGAGGTCACAAGCTCCCATCTAGTGTCACATTTCTGTTTCAGAGCACTCAACATTCTAATCCTTCCAGTCCTTGAATCCTTCAGCTCTACTACTTATTGACTGGCTATGCTCTACTCTCTGACCCCTGGACTGTGATCTGTGCTGCTAGCAGACAATTCCAGACGTTTTTGGCTCCTTCAGTGTTCCTATTAAGAAATATGTTCCTTATCCATATTCCTACCTATCACATTGCGTTTCTTCTGACATCTGACCCTGTTGCCCTCCTATTCCGTCAACTCCTGGATTGAGTTGGTATGTACAGTAAAGTCACCTCATATGTTTCAGAGGAAATTAAACGTTTGAGAGGAGGGCCATATTTACAGCTTGATGTAGTTTTCCCACCAAAAGCTACCACTACCACCCATAGGGCCCTGGTCAAAAGTAATGCACTATATAGGGAATAGCGTGTCGTTTGTGACGCAGCCTCAGGGATGGATTTGACGGGTGTTGAGAATCCCTGATAATGGCTGTGGGTTTCTGAGTAATGAACAGAGTAAAGCTACCCCTGTCATAATGATTTGTGAGTGTGTATGTAAAGGAGTGGTGCGCTGCATAACACATTGATATATCTAGATGAGAGGAATGTGTATTCAGGTAGTGTGTCACTTCTGATGCTTCCTGATAACTGGCTCTGAGACAAGGTCACAGACACAATCAATTACACCTGCTGCACATAATGTCTTTATCAGCGACTTCTTTCCCTTGATAGGATCCCTTGATAGGAGTATGGTTCAGTTCTCTTTAAACATCCACTACAAACTTCAGCTAACTTTAGCCACCACAAGCTAACAATCAATGGAAGTGATGGGGGCATGTGAGCATGTTTTTTTTAAATGGCCGAATCATCTTTAAGTAACATAAAACCAAATATGGAGTTGATTTTAATTGATTTCAGGTGATTTTAACTTTTTACAAGCTCACATGCCCCCATCACTTCCATTGATTGTTAGCTTGTGGTGGCTAAGGTTAGCTGGCGTTTGTAGTGGCTGTTTAGAGAAAACTGAACCCTGGATTACAGTTTCTCTTGGCCCATCGACTACTTTCAAGGTGAGGAACCATCTAACATCAAGTTGTAAAATAGTGAACTACTCCTTTAATTAAGTTCCCTCAATTGTAAAAAAGGGGGAAAATAGGTCAGTAAGTAATCTGTAAGTATATCGTTTTGGACTCAGTTGAGCAGTAACACTTGAAAGGCACCACAACACTCACCGAAGAAGTAGATTGTAAATAAGTTCCCTTAAGTGTTAACCTGCGCTAATGTGATTAGCATGACTGTTGTATGTAACAGCAAACCTTCCAGGAGATAGACATGTCTTATATGGGCAGAAAGCTTACATTTTTGTTAATCTAACTGCACTGTCCAATTTACAGTAGCTATTACAGTGAAAAAAATAACATGCTATTGTTTGAAGAGAGTGCACAACAACAAAAAATGTATCACAGCAACTGGTTTGATACATTCACCTCTGAAGGTAAATAATGTACTTACATTCAGTAATCTTGCTCTGATTTGTCATCCTAAGGGTCCCAGAGATCAAATGTACCATAGTTTTGTTTGATAAAATCCATTTTTATATTCAAATGTAGGAACTGGGTTCTACAGTTTGAACCACTGCTGTCTCTGGCTCCACACCCACCCCGCCCGGCCATCTAGATGTGTGAAAGTTAGTGTATAAGCTAATGATCCATCATGTATGACATTCCTGGGAGTGTGTAAACTTACATTTTGTATTACCATATCATTTTTGTATGTTCTCTATAGTTATGTACTTGGAAATGTATCAATTGACCAATTCAGCACATTTGGGCAGACTTGATACAAAATAGTCCAGTATTGCAATGCTTCACTGGATCAATCTGAAACTTTGCACACACACTGCTGCCATCTAGTGGCCCAAATCTAAATTGCGCCTAAACTGCAATATTATATTGTGACCTTTCTCTTGCATTTCAAAGATTATGGAACAATTTTTTTTTATAGAAAACGCATGTTTTTTTGTTTTTATTATCTTTTACCAGATATAATGTGTTATATTCTCCTACATTAATTTAACATTTCCACAAACTTCAAAGTGTTTCCTTTCAAATGGTATCACGAATATGCATATCCTTGCTTCAGGTCCTGAGCTACAGGCAGTTCAATTTGGGTATGTCATTTTAGGCGAAAATTGAAAAAAAGGGTCCGATCCTTAAGAGGTTAAAAAGGGGAAAGGAGGTCAGTAAGACAGTTGAGTTGACTTGAGTACCTGAGGTAGTGAAGGTAGATCATAGTAGTAATACCTCTGACAGTGGCGCTTATGTCCTTTAATACTGTGGCTGAGATTCTCTCTGTGGAGTTAGCAGTGTTTTAGAGATTTAGAAACCACGGAATGAACTTCTGTGCTCTGCAGTGCCCACATGGGAAATCCTGCCTGGCTGATAGTTATTCCACAGTGTCAGAGAAGGAAAAAGGGAAGGAATGGGGCTTAAAAATATGTTTTTACCCCATAGATATTGTTTATTGTAATCTGTTATATTGATTTGTAGACTAATATAATCTTGGGGACTCAGTTCCATGAGGACAAATCCAAGACAATATTATTTCTTACATTCTTACCATGTTTTGTTGTCTTGTGCTATTAGTTAGATATTTAATTCTATACACGCTGGGCAAATAGTGCTCCAAAATAGCACTTAAAATTACTTTGTATGATCCTAATCTTTGTAATAATAGTGACATCTCTCAGACGTCGGCCACATTTTCTGCATTACATTCCCCAGCTGTTTGCATCCCAAATGGCACCCTATTCTCTATTTAGTGCACTACTTTTTACCAGAGTCCTATAGGTGCTATAGGGTGCCATTTGGGACTCAAGGGTGCCATTTGGGACTCAGAGAGAATGGTAGAATGGCAGCTTGTTATGAAAGTTGTCTAAGGAGTGATGGATGTAATATGTCCCAGTTACTAGGAAGTGGTGTGATTGCTCTCTGTCGGTAGTCATGGATCTGTGATAAGGGAAGGAAATCCCAAGTGCCAAAGCCATGACTGAGTAAAGATGATAAATGTGCATAACGACTCCACTAACAGTGCGCTAGTCCTGCAAAGCCATAAGAGTAGTAAGCTTTCTAGTGACACCATTAGAAATACAAATATATCATATTCAACTAGAGAAATGTACTTTTTATTTACAGTTTAATTTTTAATTTACAGTAAAATTACAGTGAAATGGTTCGCAGGATTAGAAAATGTTATGCCGATGATTAGGAGCAGCATTTCTTCTCTAGTGTGTCTTGAGACTTTTCCCTGACTCCATAGTTGTCCCCCACGATAAAATCGGGGAGGGGACTATGGATTCGTCTCCATCCTTCCTTTTGTTCGTACGTTAGTCACACGCGATATCTCAGACAGCACTGGGACGATTTTGATGAAACTTGGGTGAATTATGTGTCTTGCCATAGAGATCCGGCATTTACAAAATTACACTGACTGGCCAAGGCGAGGAGCTATAGTAATTAACTGAAAATTGTTAGTCACACGCAATATCTCAATTAGCCCAAGGGGGGCACTACATCATTCGTGGGGGACTACGTGTTTACTGTTGCCTTTGTCATCTGTACTTTAGTTTAGTCAAGTATTACTGGACTTCAATCTACTCCAGTTTTATCTCAAGTAGCCAGTGTAAAGAGGGACCATTTTTACAATGTTCTGTTATTGTGTTGTTTTTGGATAGGTTCCCTTTCATTTATCAATAACTATAAGAGACAGTTGTGTTCCTTGTCTACTTTGAACAGCATTATAAACAGGAAACTAAAGTTAATTTCATTATGTACAGTACTGCAAAATTCTGTAAAATGTTATAAATTCACAAAAATGCAATATATTTTGCCATAAAGTATGTCAACAATGTTGTTTTGTTCCTACTGGTCCTCATTTCACCTGTGGATTTTGAGAAATGTCTGGGTTGGAGTGCTAACTCTGGTTAGTACATAAGATCACACAGACAGGGTGTGACAACAACAAATTACATACAGTAAGGCTCAGTGAAAATACACTCAATCACTATTCACCAAATCTTAATACTTTGCTTCGATTTACCAATGCATAAAAACATTCCACAATAGGGGCTTACAAGTCTATCGAGGGGCAAATAGTAACACAGTACGTCAGTCACCAAGCTACATCTTAGTGCTCTTCTCTATTGGGTTCAAGTACATACTGTCGTCTGTCTGGTATTTCTGGTTCTTTTTCAAGTTTTCTTCATTGTCGTCATTGACTGTCTTGTCTGGGAACAGCTTGTCTAGCTCGTCAGGGTCTACGTAGGTGTAGAAGTAAGCCATGATGGAGAAGATGATGCAGACTGCCACCAGGAGGCCAGCGAACAACAGGAACTCCATCCACTGGGAATTAGAAGTTAGACTCAACGTTAAACACATTGAACACAGGTCTATGTCGTTATTTGAAAGCCATATTTATTATCCTGGTGTACTCTAATTGACAAAGGGACCAAGACAGTAATGTTGTTGTGATTGGTTGCCCTCTAGTGGACTCCCACAGACATTTGGTTTTGTTTTATTGTTTTTAACTGGTTTATGCAGACTATGGGTTCACTGGTGCAATGACAAGGTTTTCTAAAAGGCACATTGAAAACAAAAGCACTCTTCTACTACTGGGACTGGGACTTACCTGATCCAGACCTGCCCCCTCTGCTACGATCAGCACAATGACATTGCCAAAGGCTACAGTCAGTAGCCAGCCAGCCTGCAGCACTGACTTCATGCTAGCTGGGGCCTGTATTGAACATAGACCTATATATTGTTTATCATTGGTGGGGAAAAGCAGGGACAGATCACACAGCTCTGGGGGATAATAATGATGATACACACGTTCTTTACTCAAACATTATATTCTCTCTTTGTACAGTCGTGGTCAAAAGTTTTGAGAATGACACAAGTATTGGTCTTCACAAAGTTTGCTGCTTCAGTGTTTAGATATTTTTGTCAGATGTTACTATGGTATACTGAAGTATAATTACAAGCATTCCATAAGTGTCAAAGGCTTTTATTGACAATTACATTAAGTTTATGCAAAGAGTCAATATTTGCAGTGTTGACCCTTCTTTTTCAAGACCTCTGCAATCCGCCCTGGCATGCTGTTAATTAACTTCTGGGCCACATCCTGACTGATGGCAGCCCATTCTTGCATAATCAATGCTTGGAGTTTGTCAGAATTTGTGGGTTTTTGTTTGTCCACCTGCCTCTTGAGGATTGACCACAAGTTCTCAATGGGATTAAGTTCTGGGGAGTTTCCTGGGCGCCCTGAAGCCTTCTTCACAACAATTGAACCTCTCTCCTTGAAGTTCTTGATGATCCGATAAATGGTTGATTTAGGTGCAATCTTACTAGCAGCAATATCCTTGCCTGTGAAGCCCTTTTTGTGCAAAGCAATGATGACGGCACGTGTTTCCTTGCAGGTAACCATGGTTAACAGAGGAAGAACAATGATTTCAAGCACCACCTTCCTTTTAAAGCTTCCAGTCTGTTATTCTAACTCAATCAGCATGACAGAGTGATCTCCAGCCTTGTCCTTGTCAACACTCTCACCTGTGCTAACGAGAGAATCACTGACATGATGTCAGCTGGTCCTTTTGTGGCAGGGCTGAAATGCAGTGGAAAAGTTCATTTTCATGGCAAAGAGGGACTTTGCAATTAATTGCAATTCATCTGATCACTCTTCATAACATTCTGGAGTATATGCAAATTGCCATCATAAAAACTGAGGCAGCAGACTTTGTGAAAATTTATATTTGTGTCATTCTCAAAACTTTTCACGACTGTAGAGGCGGAATTCCAAATAATCAACCCATAATCTTGTAATCCCCCTAGGCACTTCATGTAGATCTGAAAGGGTTCAGGTTGGTATAAGCAATATGATTTTAGCTCCATCTTGCCCTCTGAAAGGTGGAATTTTCATCATATTGGACACACCAATTCTTTCAGATATTCAGAGGTACCTTCAGTATGTAGGCATTTTAGGTTTATTATCAATACTCAACCAATAATCAATTACTAATCACTGCTGACCTGTGAATAAGACAACTACCAACCTGTGAGTAGGAGAACTCGAGGCCTGTGATGGAGAACATGACTTCTCCTGCTGTGATCAGGACGTACTGGGGAATCTGCCAGGCTATGTGGACATCATTGGCCTTCACATCCTCCATTTTCTGGAGAATGATCTCTCCAGGGCCCTGGAAAAAAGTAAAAGAGGCTAGTACTGTATGCCAGGGCAGGCACTGACAATGCTAACAATAATAATATAATAATAATATGCCATTTAGCAGACGCTTTTATCCAAAGCGACTTACAGTCATGTGTGCATACATTTTTACGTATAGGTGGTCCCGGGGATCGAACCCACTACCCTGGCGTTACAAGCGCCATGCTCTACCAATTGAGCTACAGAGGACCACAATGCCAAGGTTGTGGGTTCAATTCTCGCAGGGATCACATACACTTACTCAAGTTAAACTACTAGGTAGCTAGTACTGGAGGTAGCTAGTACTGTGCTAGTCCAGGTATTTATACTTATACTGGCTTCAGGCTGTAGCAGGAAGCACATATAGTATCTACAGTATGGTATTTTGTGGTAAAGCCAGTGGCCTGACTCACCCCTTTGAGAATGACAGTGTACGAGGCTCCAAAGTCAAGCAGGCCCAGGTGGATGGTGGAATTCTGTGATCCTGATGTACACTTATCATTTGTGTACCTGTGAGAGATGGGATAGGTGAAGGATTTAGAGAAGGCAGAGGTAAAAGTGATCTGTGGATACTGAGATATGATCTAGTACTGTATCTATTACCGATTTGTTAATATATCAGTCAGATGTTCAGTGTTAGAAAATTAGGAATATCAGTTATAGGATATTCTGTCAGTGGACTGGGATGAGATACTTTAACATTTGTTATGCGAGTCATACTCACACTTTTCTTTCCACACTGTTATGGGGAGATATGCCATAGTCAGCAGGTACGTAAAAGTCCACACCACCCACTGTTATGTTCACAGCCTCACTCCATGTGTTGATGAATCTGTTCGAGACAGTGTACATGTTAAATGCTTCAGCTCCAATACATTTCTAATGCAGGTATGCAGAGATGGGATAACGTGTATTCATTTATCTATAGCTGAGAGTCATGAGGAACATGTCTTTGTCCATTGTACAAGATGATTCACAAGACAATGGACTCTTATTCTTTCCTCCAGTTCAATTCAAACATAAAAACATCCTTACCTCAGGTTCGCTTCCATTTTTTCACTTTTATGTATGTTGTCTGTCGCCTATATTGTGAAAAAATAAAAGAAATAAACAGAAAAGATCATGAAAATTGCAAATACATAAATCATTTCTGTAGTAGGCTATTAAGAAGAGCTGCTGGTCATTCAATAACTGTTGTAATCATTATGGCGCTTCAGTTCAGACTTCAGACTCACTAATTGACACACAATCCCAGAGCCATTGCTGTGCAGGACGAGAGTGTAGGCTTTCTGCTCTGTGAAGGTTTGGACACACTGGTAAGGGTTTTCATTTTGGGTGACCCCCATACTGATGGTCTTGTTGTGTCCCCCTAGTTGAATATGCTGATATGCTGGTGGATCCTAATGGACAAACACAGTGGCAGAGTGAATTAACAAGGTTTATGTTCAGCTATATAGCCAAAACAAAGGACACGTTGACCCCAGAAGAACACACTCCTATCTGGTAGGACTGCTTTCTGTAAGAGCTGCTGTCAAAGTTTATAAATACATGATGTGTTATAAGCATAGCATTATCAACTTAAGTTAGGTTAATTGAAATAGAATTACAGGAATGAACAAAGCTCAGACCAGAGCAATTTGACCGCATCCTCATGGGTACATTCATTCTATGGTTAGGTTACAGTAAAACAGCCTGTTTGGTATTATCCTGTAATGTGCTTTACTGTTGTACTGTTTTACAAATCTGCCAAACTGGTTTACCTCATAGGATTTGATGGGTTGTGAGAAGAGGTTACTCCCGGGGATGTTCAGGTTGATGTCACTGCCAGCCAGATTGTAGACCTGTAGCAGACATTGTCCCTGTGGCGCAGGCTCCACCACTGTTTTCTACCAGAGGCAAAGAGAAGAGAGAGGGGTCATTAGAATCAAGGTAGTCTCTTCCCACAGCTACAGCTGCTATAGGTAGGGTAGAATGCCATGAGTCTGTCACTTTGGTTATAAAGCGGTCGTTCCAGAAGTTATTAAGAATGATGATAATCTTACAAAAACACGATTAGTGCTTGTTCTGACATTTCTGGCCTTTGGCAAGTTATACAAACAAAATCTGAAGTGAAATTGAGCCAGAGATGCTTAGTCTTACCGTGACATTGACCTCCACCAAGGTGGCAGAACCGAAAGCCAGCGCTGCAAAGATCATACCCACGGCCATCTTCTTCAGCGGCCTGAGAAGAGATAGAAGAATCTGACAATCAAACAATCTGACCCCACACTACCCTTAGATACCTTACATTACACTCTTATAGACTCTTAAAGATGCACTCCAGGAACTTAAGAATAACAAATTCGTAACATATAGTACGAATTGGATTCGTAACATATCATACGGAATACAAAAAAATCTTCTTATTTTTTTGCATGATGTAACATATCATACAAAATGGATGACGTATTATACAATTTGATGATGTAGTACACAAAAACGGGGACCACTTTTGGCTTGTGAGCACCACTTTCAAAACTACTGGCTGAATTTATACAAATGTTTGAGAGTGCATCTTTAACAGACTGCTTGACGGTCAACCCACATTGGTCAACATTGTCCCTATCACAGTTGTTATTACACACTACTACACAGTACTAACCAGTAGTACACAGTTGCTACTACACAGTAACAACAATTTCTGTTCTCAGAAATTATTCATTTGGTCAGTTGTTTTATAGCTCTGTAGGAGGAGACGTTTGCACATTGTTTCCACGTATCTTTCACCCATCTCTATTTTTATTTATTTATTTTATTTAACCTTTATTTAACCAGGTAAGCCAGTTGAGAACAAGTTCTCATTTACAACTGTGACCTGGCCAAGATAAAGCAAAGCAGTGTGATTAAAACAACAACACAGAGTTACATATGGGGTAACCAAAACATAAAGTCAAAAATACAACAGTAAATATATATACAGTGTGTGCAAATGTAGTAAATTATGGAGGTAAGGCAATAAATAGGCCATAGTGCAAAATAGTTACAATTTCGTATTAACACTGGAATGATAGAAGTGCAAAAGATGATGTGCAAATAGAGATACTGGGGTGCAAATTAGCAAAATAAATAACAATATGGGGATGAGGTAGTTGGGTGGGCTAATTTCAGAATGGCTGTGTACATGTGAAGTGATCGGTAAGCTGCTCTGACAACTGATGCTTAAAGTTAGTGAGGGAGATAAGAGTCTCCAGCTTCAGAGATGTTTGCAGTTCGTTCCAGTCATTGGCAGCAGAGAACTGGAAGGAATGGCGGCCAAAGGAGGTGTTGGCTTTGGGGATGACCAGTGAGATATACCTGCTGGAGCGCAGACTACGGGTGGGTGTTGCTATGGTGACCAGTGAGCTAAGATAAGGCAGGAATTTGCCTAGCAGTGATTTATAGATGGCCTGGCGCCAGTGGGTTTGGCGACGAATATGTAGTGAGGGACAGCCAACAAGAGCGTACAGGTCACAGTGGTGGGTAGTACAGTGGGGAGAACAAGTATTTGATACACTGCCGATTTTGCAGGTTTTCCTACTTACAAAGCATGTAGAGGTCTGTAATTTTTATCATATGTACACTTCAACTGTGAGAGACGGAATCTAAAACAAAAATCCAGAAAATCACATTGTATGATTTTTAAGTAATTCATTTGCATTTTATTGCATGACATAAGTATTTGATACATCAGAAAAGCAGAAGTTAATATTTGGTACAGAAACCTTTGTTTGCAATTACAGAGATTATACATTTCCTGTAGGTCTTGACCAGGTTTGCACACACTGCAGCAGGGATTTTGGCCCACTCCTCCTTACAGACCTTCTCCAGATCCTACAGGTTTCAGGGCTGTCGCTGGGCAATACGGACTTTCAGCTCCCTCCAAATATGTTCTATTGGGTTCAGGTCTGGAGACTGGCTAGGCTACTCCAGGACCTTGAGCTTCTTACGGAGCCACTCCTTAGTTGCCCTGGCTGTGTGTTTCGGGTCGTTGTCATGCTGGAAGACCCAGCCACGACCCATCTTCAATGCTCTTACTGAGGGAAGGAGATTGTTGGCCAAGATCTCGCGATACATGGCCCCATCCATCCTCCCCTCAATACGGTGCAGTCGTCCTGTCCCCTTTGCAGAAAAGCATCCCCAAAGAATGATGTTTCCACCTCCATGCTTCACGGTTGGGATGGTGTTCTTGGGGTTGTACTCATCCTTCTTCTTCCTCCAAACACGGCGAGTGGAGTTTAGACCAAAAAGCTCTATTTTTGTCTCATCAGACCACATGACCTTCTCCCATTCCTCCTCTGGATCATCCAGATGGTCATTGGCAAACTTCAGACGGGCCTGGACATGCACTGGCTTGAGCAGGGGGACCTTGCATGCGCTACAGGATTTTAATCCATGACGGCCTAGTGTGTTACTAATGGTTTTCTTTGAGACTGTGGTCCCAGCTCTCTTCAGGTCATTGACCAGGTCCTGCCGTGTAGTTCTGGGCTGATCCCGCACCTTCCTCATGATCATTGATGCCCCACGAGGTGAGATCTTGCATGGAGCCCCAGACCGAGGGTGATTGACCGTCATCTTGAACTTCTTCCATTTTCTAATAATTGCGCCAACAGTTGTTGCCTTCTCACCAAGCTGCTTGCCTATTGTCCTGTAGCCCATCCCAGCCTTGTGCAGGTCTACAATTTTATCCCTGATGTCCTTACACAGCTCTCTGGTCTTGGCCATTGTGGAGAGGTTGGAGTCTGTTTGATTGAGTGTGTGGACAGGTGTCTTTTATACAGGTAACGAGTTCAAACAGGTGCAGTTAATACAGGGAATGAGTGGATAACAGGAGGGCTTCTTAAAGAAAAACTAACAGGTCTGTTAGAGCTGGAATTCTCACTGGTTGGTAGGTGATCAAATACTTATGTCATGCAATAAAATGCAAATTAATTACTTAATCATACAATGTGATTTTCTGGATTTTTATTTTAGATTCCGTCTCTCACAGTTGAAGTGTACCTATGATAAAAATTACAGACCTCTACATGCTTTTTATGTAGGACAACCTGCAAAATCGGCAGTGTATCAAATACTTGTTCTCCCCACTGTATATGGGGCTATGACATGATCAGATCACTAGGTTTGGTAGAGCAGCTACAAATGTTTTCTTTATGACCAACAGGTAGCTGTGTAAGCCACATGATGCTTGTTCTTGCACCATTCCTTACTCCCTTAGTTTCCTCATAAAAGATGACTGTGGAACACTGTAGTGTCCACCGTCAGCTAAAGCTCCTGCTCGTTTAGAGACGGGCTGTGTCTGAAAACGTAGCCTTGCTTCCTCCATCCTTGTTTCCCCAATTATCCTTGAAACGCATTGGAGAAGAGGATCCAAGGTCCCTCCTCCAATGAGCTTTGATAGGAAAGGCAAGGAATTGAGGAAACAAGGACAGAGGAAGCAAGGATGTCACAGCTAGTGTTCAGACACACAAGGTCCACTCACGTGAGATTGATCTTGCACAGGCCTATGAGTGGGTACACAACCACATCAAAGATAGGCACAAACACAAGGATTAGCAGAGCGTTTAACATCTGAAAGAACAAGAAAGAACAAAACACATGGCACATGCCTATAAATGACAATAAAACATCCCCCAAAATATCATAAAATCATAAAGGTTGATGCAGCATACTTATAAAATACATTATGGTGGTAATGTCCATTATAAAAGGGTTTGGGTTCAAGAGAGAACAAGTGTGATCTTAGTCAAGGCCATAAGAGAGATAACCTATGGTTACAGTTCTAGTATAAAGATTATAAGCATTAGTAATGTATTATGTACTGTTACGAAGTGAGCAACATAACGTAGCAGGCGTAAAAAGACATTTGAGCGGATTCCCCATATCCGTTTTTCAGGGGAAACGGAAGTTAGCTTGAAAATACTGTATCCCTGAAAACTGGAATCATCCGCTTTCTGTCGACCCCGCAGAGAGTGGGAAGAGAGTAAGGAACTGCAGGTACCTGCATTTGATCAGGCTTTAGGACAAATGTTGATCCCTGTAAAAGGGAGACAGACTTTACAACAATATCTCAATTTCAGATTACAGTCAACGATAATAAAACAATTCAGAATATTATGAAATCATAAATATTGTACAATCAGCTTTTACCACAGTTGTAAAGCACATTGCTACACAAGGAAATAAACTTAGGAAGGCCATTCACTACGATACTCATACCACTGTTGTTATGTACTGTACATTGAAAGAAAGAAAAAGGAACTTACGAAGGCCATGTTCATCCGGGTGGCCTGGAGAGTCCAGCGGGATCCCTACAGCATCACAAAACAAAGATGGCTGAATGTTATCATGTTATCACTGCCACATTCATAGCATTCTGTGGCACTGGATAGCTGGTTCGCCGTCACCATTCACTTCAATGGCATAATCAGACCTCTTTTATCCAACATGTCCTTGGCTTCTAACATGCCTAATGGAAAGCCAAACAAAATGTTCTTGCCAATAAACAACATAAATTCCCTTCATTTAAAACCAAGATGGAGGTTTTGGTTCTACTTGTTAGTTTGAATCACTGTGTTTTATAAGAGGAATGTGCCCAGGAAGTCTGGGTTAGGGAATGTTGGATAGATGTGGGTTTGGGGTTTGCATTTTTCCCTAATCAGGTTTGCATTTTTCCTTAATCAGATTGTAGTGTGGCGTTGTTTATTGTTGGCCAGAGGAGAGGAGAGCACAGATGCCAGAAGAGTGCCTTAAGATCAAGCAGTGAGGCAAACAGAACTTGGGGTCCCAGAGGGCAGAGCTGGTTGAAATTACGTCATTTCAATCAGTTTTGTCTTTACTCAGTCCATATCCACTGTATTGGACTGTATCCAGGGTTTCGGAACCATGAAAGGTATTGCTTAGGCCGGGGCTTTTTAACAGCTAGGGTGGTGGTTACTGTTCTCGTGAGGATGGTTAGGGTAAGGGTAAGCGTTGGGTCCTTACCTGCTGGTCAAACAGAGCCCAGAACATGGGCAGAGGGATGTAGAGCACCAGAACCCTTAGGACCATTTTAATTTCATGGATCAGACGTCTCTGTAGAGAAACACATAGGAAACCATACATTATGGGTCACTATCAGGAGAGACTTCTTCATACATACACATATACCTTTTCCTGTAGACTTTTACCTATAAACCAGATCACCAAAGACAAAATGCAATTTTATGAAAACGTTTTCTTATCTTTATATTATCTTATCGTATCTTAATCTGAAACATTGTTAATTGGGGCAGTTAAAAGCTCCATGAAGTCATTCTAGTCGTCACAAAAGTTATTTCATTCTTGATAATCATACCGGATACTTCTCCTCTGCCCAGTCCAGCCAGTGTTTCTTCTTAGGGTCATACTTAGAGCTCTTCCAGCGGTTCTTGATGGCCAACTGTAGGATGGAGGGAACAGGAGCAGTCATGGTACAGTAGTAAGCCCAGGGACAGAGTTTCTCAGTGGTTTATCTTTCTGTAATCTCAGAACCCAGAACCAAATCATGAGTGTGCTGCCAGCAATGTTAACGGTCTGCCACGAGAGACATCTTTCTATGGAAGTACGTGACTGATGAGAGAGTGAGAGATGGATGACTTACCCCCATGCACTTACACACATCCAGCAAGACGTTCCCTTCCGGTGGACTCTTCTTATACATCCCACTTCCAGAGATGAACACAACTACAAAGACATAGACATATAAAGAGTGGAGTTTGAGTAGAAGTTGAGTAGAAGTTGTGCTATTTTACATTGGTTATTAAAAAACGGATTGTAAATGTACTATGGCAATACAGTTTTATGAGTGTTGGTCTCCTCCCAAGAGCACTCCCTAACTGCAAACAAATTATCATCACTGTTGTCTTTCTGTCAGACCAAGGGGGAACTGAGGGGAGACGGATGTGCGGGAGTTCCCAATGAGTTCCCTAAGTGAAGTCCTTTTGACATGTAAAAATATGAATTCTAGGAGTTCCTAGAGTGGCTTTTTCCACCCATGGTCATCCCTGAAGGGTTAGAGGTAAACAAGACCCTTACTCCCTGTTATAGTAAACTTCTTGACTAAACACAGAAGAGTGTTGAGGATGTGTGCTATCTGGGTGTGTGACATTTGTTTAGCCCTGGAGCTAAAACAAATTAGCCAAAAGACCTACAGACTGTATTTTCATATGTCAGCAACATTTCTGTCCTGTTTGTATTGTTACTGTAACCCACCTACCGCTAAATCAAGCATATGTTATTATGGACAAGACCAGCAAGTAGCCAATACCAGCCATCTGTGTGTGTGTGTGTGTGTGTGTGTGTGTGTGTGTGTGTGTGTGTGTGTGTGTGTGTGTGTGTGTGTGTGTGTGTGTGTGTGTGTGTGTGTGTGTGTGTGTGTGTGTGCATGCGTGCGTGTTTGTGTGTGTCTAACACAGTTCTATGTTGTTTTGACTGGCGAGGCTCCATGTTTACCAGGCCCTACACACACATCGGTGTTCCTGCCATTAGGGTCTTTCTGCTGACTGCCTCAGAATCCCATTCCTCTTTAGGGTTCACTGCCTCTGCCTGGCTAAAGCATGTGCTATCAAAACAAACCCTGTTTTCCGACTCGGGGGCCACAGCCCCCCGCTGTGACCCATAATGGTAGCTTGGCTATGTGAAAAGTAGCTCATGTATACACGTCTGCTGCACAACCAGGTCTGTGCTGAATGCATTCAATACATACTGTACCCAGCAGGCAAGGTTGTAATCTGGTAATGTAATCAAATCGTTTCTACCAGGTTTACCCACTGGGTATATTCTAGTCCAAGTATGCAGTAGAAATCCAGACTTCATAAGAAGAGGTGTGAAGAAGAGAGGACACTCACTTAGAGCAATGACCATCAAAATCGCTGGTACTCCGAAGGCAAGAGCGTAGCAGTCACCACCAAAACACTGCACATCTCCTGCAAGTGCAATAACACATATACAGTACAGTTAAGCTGTACTGTCTATGCAGCAGACATAAGCAATTTCAGAGGTCTGAGCCCTCACTATTAAGGTTAGGATTAAGGTTCATGTTGACACGAACCTCGCAATACAGGTGTGATGAGTGTCGATAAGACACTCCCAGCATTGATGGACATGTAGAAAATTGAGAAGAATTTCCTCCTTTCATTTGTCTGAGGTGAGAAGGGAGAAAACCAATGATGGTGAACACTGTTTAATATCAGAAAATCAATTTAGATGAGTACTTTTGCAGGTCAGTAAAGTTGTTTTCTTCCATTCATGGCTGAATTTCTATAATATTTCTACTTCAATAGGCCTTCAACAAAACATATTTTAGTAATCACAGATGTTAGATTGATCCTTCCCTCACATATTGCATTAACAATATAAAAGCAGGGGTTGGAACCAAAAATATTTTCCAATTGTTTGTTCTGAACAGAACCATTATTTTTTTCGTTCCGTTCCACTGCCCAGCAAAATAAAGTTCTGAACTGGTTCGAACCCCAAAAAAGTACTTGTTTATATTGTTCCTTTCTGTTCCTTTTTAAACCTCTGCAATCAAATGTTTTTTTACATTTAGCTTGACATTAAATGACTTCACCAATCAGTGCGGATAGAGCAGCTTGCTATGGAGCGGGTAAGCGATTCAATCTGTATAGGAAAGTCGTTAAGAGCAAATTGTATTTTGCCGTAACAGCATCGTTTAATCATAATGAATGAAAAACACACACTGTGTTGCCAGTCACAGTGTAGGGCGCGAGATGCAACTGACATTTTGTGAGAGGCTTCTATGGAGGAACTTTGAATGTCTTTGATCTTCAGAGTTGGTTTAACGTTGGACCAGAGCAAACATTAGCTAGCTAGCTAGCTAGCTAGCTAACAAGCTTGTGTGTGCAGAGCAGCAATACATTTAAAAACACGTCTTACCTTTGTGTAGTTAATAAATCCAGTGTGAAACGTGATAACTATAGTATCCTTAACTAGCATTGAAAAAGCTAATTGATTATTTTAAACATCTCTTCCTAATTTCTGAATCATGCTTGTAATGTTGTCAGTAAGCTACACAGTAACCTGCTTCAGAGGGGAGGGGCAGCCTACACATAAACGCTAACCCACTGGCAAAGATTTCCAGCTGGCAGGAAGACACTGGAATAAGTTTCTTAGTGACAGAGTGAGGGCTATGCATAGGCGCTTTGTTGCAATTTTGGTGGGACTGGAAAGAAATGCCCGGAACATTAAAGAAATGTATTAACCGGTTCCCATGCTTTTAAAATAATGTTTCTGTTCAGGAACAGTATAGGTAACTTTCGTTTCCGGTCGGGGTCTGTTCCTCAAATAATTTAGTTATTTTCTGTTTTTTGGTTCTGTTCCCTGAAAAGTTCCAACCCTTGAATAAAAGTTGTATATAATAGTCTCTTACATGCTCTTCATCAAACTGGTCACCTCCGAACGCTGATACACAGGGTTTGATACCTCCCGTACCAAAGGCTATGAGGATCAGACCCACCATAGACAGTACTCTAGAACACGCACACATACAGAGCACAGCATTAGGTGTCAGATTGGTCTACACATTTACAGGGCAACATTTCTAGCTCTTAACCGATCAGTGATCCACTACTCACATGTGTATAGTTGAGTCCCCCACACTCGGTATGGCCCCAACAGACTTGATGACGTGACCGAGTACATAGACAACAGAGAGGTAGACAATGGTCCTGTGGATGACATGACACACAGTCGTTACTTTCATAATTATCTTAGAATAGAATAGAATACTTGGAACCACAATAGATCAAACAGAGTACACAGTGGGGAAAAAAAGTATTTAGTCAGCCACCAATTGTGCAAGTTCTCCCACTTAAAAAGATGAGAGAGGCCTGTAATTTTCATCATAGGTACACGTCAACTATGACAGGCAAATTGAGGAAAAAAAATCCAGAAAATCACATTGTAGGATTTTTAATGAATTTATTTGCAAATTATGGTGGAAAATAAGTATTTGGTCACCTACAAACAAGCAAGATTTCTGGCTCTCACAGACCTGTAACTTCTTCTTTAAGAGGCTCCTCTGTCCTCCACTCGTTACCTGTATTAATGGCACCTGTTTGAACTTGTTATCAGTATAAAAGACACCTGTCCACAACCTCAAACAGTCACACTCTAAACTCCACTATGGCCAAGACCAAAGAGCTGTCAAAGGACACCAGAAACAAAATTGTAGACCTGCACCAGGCTGGGAAGACTGAATCTGCAATAGGTAAGCAGCTTGGTTTGAAGAAATCAACTGTGGGAGCAATTATTAGGAAATGGAAGACATACAAGACCACTGATAATCTCCCTCGATCTGGGGCTCCACGCAAGATCTCACCCCGTGGGGTCAAAATGATCACAAGAACGGTGAGCAAAAATCCCAGAACCACACGGGGGGACCTAGTGAATGACCTGCAGAGAGCTGGGACCAAAGTAACAAAGCCTACCATCAGTAACACACTACGCCGCCAGGGACTCAAATCCTGCAGTGCCAGACGTGTCCCCCTGCTTAAGCCAGTACATGTCCAGGCTCATCTGAAGTTTGCTAGAGTGCATTTGGATGATCCAGAAGAGGATTGGGAGAATGTCATAAGGTCAGATGAAACCAAAATATAACTTTTTGGTAAAAACTCAACTTTTTTGGTAAAAACTCAACGTGTTTGGAGGACAAAGAATGCTGAGTTGCATCCAAAGAACACATATTTTAGCAGACGCTCTTATCCAGAGCGACTTACAGTTAGTGCATACATTATTTTTGTATTTTTCATACTGGCTCCCCTTAGGAATTGAACCCACAACCCTGGCGTTGCAAACGCCATGCCCTACCAACTGAGCTACATCCCTGCCAGCCATTCCCTCCCCTACCCTGGACGACGCAGGGCCAATTATGCGCCGCCCCATGGGTCTCCCGGTCGCGGCCGGCTACAACAGAGCCTGGATTCGAACCAGGATCTCTAGTGGCACAGCTAGCACTGTGATGCAGTGCCTTAGACCACTGCGCCACTCGGGAGACTACCTTACCATACCTACTGTGAAGCATGGGGGTGGAAACATCATGCTTTGGGGCTGTTTTTCTGCAAAGGGACCAGGACGACTGATCCGTGTAAAGGAAAGAATGAATGGGGCCATGTATCGTGAGATTTTGAGTGAAAACCTCCTTCCATCAGCAAGGGCATTGAAGATGAAATGGGGCGGCAGGTAGCTTAGTGGGTAAGAGCGTTGTGCCAGTAACCGAAAGGTCGCTGGTTCTAATCCCTGAGCCGACTAGGTGAAAAATCTGTCGATGTGTCCTTAAGCAAGGCACTTAACCCTAATTGCTCATGTAAGTCGCTCTGGATAAGAGCGTCTGCTAAATGACTTAAATGTAAAATGTAAATGTAATGAAACG
Organism: Coregonus clupeaformis; assembly: GCF_020615455.1. NCBI lineage: Eukaryota > Metazoa > Chordata > Actinopteri > Salmoniformes > Salmonidae > Coregonus > Coregonus clupeaformis. The sequence goes on along the minus strand of NC_059214.1, from coordinate 27,388,075 downwards.
TGGCTGGGTCTTTCAGCATGACAATGATCCCAAACACACCGCCCGGGCAACGAAGGAGTGGCTTCGTAAGAAGCATTTCAAGGTCCTGGAGTGGCCTAGCCAGTCTCCAGATCTCAACGCCATAGAACATCTTTGGAGGGAGTTGAAAGTCCGTGTTGCCCAGCGACAGCCCCAAAACATCACTGCTCTAGAGGAGATCTGCATGGAGGAATGGGCCAAAATACCAGCAACAGTGTGTGAACACCTTGTGAAGACTTACAGAAAACGTTTGACCTGTGTCATTGCCAACAAAGGGTATATAACAAAGTGGGGCGGCAGGTAGCTTAGTGGTTAAGAGCGTAGTGCCAGTAACCGAAAGGTCGCAGGTTCTAATCCCCGAGCCGACTAGGTGAAAAATCTGTTGATGTGCCCTTGAGCAAGGCACTTAACCCTAATTGCTCCTGTAAGTCGCTCTGGATAAGAGCGTCTGCTAAATGACTAAAATGTAAAGTATTGAGAAACTTCTGTTATTGACCAAATACTTATTTTCCACCATAATTTGCAAATACATTCATTAAAAATCCTACAATGTGATTTTCAGGAAAAAAAAATCTCATTTTGTCTGTCATAGTTGACGTGTACCTATGATGAAAATTACAGGCCTCTCTCATCTTTTTAAGTGGGAGAACTTGCACAATTGGTGGCTGACTAAACACTTTTTTCCCCCACTGTATGTGTATGGAAAGTTACTAAGTGAGACAAGGGGAAGTGCAGAAAGTTAATATTCTGTTCAAACATGTTATTGCTGAATATTAATATTTCTAAGGAAGTAGGCAATGAGCAATTGTCTAGTTTTAGTTCCTGATAAGGAAAGCCAGTTGCTGTGGAACTATGACCATAAGGGATGTGTAACTCAACTCGAGATGTCAACAGTTGAAGAGAGAAGACACTGCGGGGAGTTTCTCAATACTTTGTTATATACCCTTTGTTGGCAATGACACAGGTCAAACGTTTTCTGTAAGTCTTCACAAGGTGTTCACACACTGTTGCTGGTATTTTGGCCCATTCCTCCATGCAGATCTCCTCTAGAGCAGTGATGTTTTGGGGCTGTCGCTGGGCAACACAGACTTTCAACTCCCTCCAAAGATTTTCTATGGGGTTGAGATCTGGAGACTGGCTAGGACACTCCAGGACCTTGAAATGCTTCTTACGAAGCCACTCCTTCGTTGCTCGGGCGGTGTGTTTGGGATCATTGTCATGCTGAAAGACCCAACCACGTTTCATCTTCAATGCCCTTGCTGATGGAAGGAGGTTTTCACTCAAAATCTCACGATACATGGCCCCATTCATTCTTTCCTTTACACGGATCAGTCGTCCTGGTCCCTTTGCAGAAAAACAGCCCCAAAGCATGATGTTTCCACCCCCATGCTTCACAGTAGGTATGGTGTTCTTTGGATGCAACTCAACATTCTTTGTCCTCCAAACACGACGAGTTGAGTTTTTACCAAAAAGTTCTATTTTGGTTTCATCTGACCATATGACATTCTCCCAATCCTCTTCTGGATCATCCAAATGCACTCTAGCAAACTTCAGACAGGCCTGGACATGTACTGGCTTAAGCAGGGGGACACGTCTTGCACTGCAGGATTTGAGTCCCTGGCGGCGTAGTGTGTTACTGATGGTAGGCTTTGTTACTTTGGTCCCAGCTCTCTGCAGGTCATTCACTAGGTCCCCCCGTGTGGTTCTGGGATTTTTGCTCACCGTTCTTGTGATCATTTTGACCCCACGGGGTGAGATCTTGCGTGGAGCCCCAGATCGAGGGAGATTATCAGTGGTCTTGTATGTCTTCCATTTCCTAATAATTGCTCCCACAGTTGATTTCTTCAAACCAAGCTGCTTACCTATTGCAGATTCAGTCTTCCCAGCCTGGTGCAGGTCTACAATTTTGTTTCTGGTGTCCTTTGACAGCTCTTTGGTCTTGGCCATAGTGGAGTTTGGAGTGTGACTGTTTGAGGTTGTGGACAGGTGTCTTTTATACTGATAACAAGTTCAAACAGGTGCCATTAATACAGGTAACGAGTGGAGGACAGAGGAGCCTCTTAAAGAAGAAGTTACAGGTCTGTGAGAGCCAGAAATCTTGCTTGTTTGTAGGTGACCAAATACTTATTTTCCACCATAATTTGCAAATAAATTCATTAAAAATCCTACAATGTGATTTTCTGGATTTTTTTTTTCAATTTGTCTATCATAGTTGACGTGTACCTATGATGAAATTACAGGCCTCTCTAATCTTTTTAAGTGGGAGAACTTGCACAATTGGTGGCTGACTAAATACTTTTTTCCCCCACTGTATTTCCCTTTAAGTTATGAAAGTGGCTTCTCCATCTAACTCACTTGAACTTGCCCAGCCAGGAGTCAGCGATGAGGGCCCCCAGCACAGGGGTGAAGTAGCAGAGGCTGGAGAAGGCATGGTACACTGCTGTGGATAGGTTCTGGTCCCAATGCAGGTAGTTAATGAAGTACAGTGTCAGCACCGCTACACAAAAAACACAGTAAGCATCAGGTTAGGGATCAGATTTTTGCAATATCAAAATGTGGCTACAATGTCTTATTTTTTCAGTATTGCTTGATATAATATGTATATATTTACAATTAGTGTACAGTACAATTGACAAAATACAATATTGAGACCCACTATCTCACTGACTACTACACTGTCTTTTTTATGTGAGATTACATAAACTCTTTACTACTGAAAATAAGGATGAGATTACGTAAACTCTTTACTACTGAAAACAAGGAAACACACTTAAAACCTCTTAAACATTATGTCCCTATTTAGGGTACTTTCGTTATAATGTAATTGTTTTATCAAGGTATATCAAGGTAATTGGCTTATAAATCAACTTCTGTTACAGTGGGATTTCACCAACAACATATTTGACCGCTTCAATTCATTTAGCCTCATATTACTCTGGGGGTTCGGGTCACATATGGAGTCCCACCTTAACGCAAATTTGCTGATTGGACGGAACGGTACATCACAGGCACATACAGTTGAAGTCGGAGGTTTACATACACCTTAGCCAAATACATTTAAACTCAGTTTTTCACAATTCCTGACATTTAATCCCAGTAACAATTCCCTGTTTTAGGTCAGTTAGGATCACCACTTTATTTTAAGAATGTGAAATGTCAGAATAATAGTAGAGAGAATGATTTATTTCAGCTTTTATTTCTTTCATCACATTCCTAGTGGGTCAGAAGTTTACATACACTCAATTAGTATTGGGTAGCATTGCCTTTAAATTGTTTAACTTGGGTCAAACGTTTCGGGTAGCCTTCCACAAGATTCCCACAATAAGTTGGGTGAATTTTAGCCCATTCCTCCTGACAGAGCTGGTGTAACTGAGTCAGGTTTGTAGGCCTCCTTGCTCGCACACACCTTTTCAGTTCTGCCCACACATTTTCTATAGGACTGAGGTCAGGGCTTTGTGATGGCCACTCTAATACCTTGACTTTGTTGTCCTTAAGCCATTTTGCCACAACTTTGGAAGTATGCTTGGGGTCATTGTCCATTTGGAAGACCCATTTGCGACCAAGCTTTAACTTCCTGACTGATGTCTTGAGATGTTTCTTCAATATATCCACATAATTTCCCTTCCTCATGATGCCATCTATTTTGTGAAGTGCACCAGTCCCTCCTGCTGCAAAGCACCCCCACAGCATGATGCTGCCACCCCCGTGCTTCACGGTTGGGATGGTGTTCTTCGGCTTGCAAGCAGCCCCCTTTTTCCTCCAAACATAACGATGTTTCATCAGACCAGAGGACATTTCTCCAAAAAGTACGATCTTTGTCCCAATGTGCAGTTGCAAACCGTAGTCTGGCTTTTTTATGGCGGTTTTGGAGCAGTGGCTTCTTCCTTGCTGAGCGGCCTTTCAGGTTATGTCGATATAGGACTCGTTTTACTGTGGATATAGATACTTTTGTACCTGTTTCCTCCAGCATCTTCACAAGGTCCTTTGCTGTTGTTCTGGGATTGATTTGCACTTTTCGCACCAAAGTACGTTCATCTCTAGGAGACAGAACGCGTCTCCTTCCTGAGCGGTATGACGGCTGCGTGGTCCCATGGTGTTTATACTTGCGTACTATTGTTTGTACAGATGAACGTGATACCTTCAGGCATTTGGAAATTGCTCCCAAGGATGAACCAGACTTGTGGAGGTCTACCATTTTTTTTATGAGGTCTTGGCTGATTTCTTTTGATTTTCCAATGATGTCAAGCAAAGAGACACTGGGTTTGAAGGTAGGCCTTGAAATACATCCACAGGTACAACTCCAATTGAGTCAAATGATGTCAATTAGCCTATCAGAAGCTTCTAAAGCCATGACATCATTTTCTGGAATTTTCCAAGCTGTTTAAAGGCACAGTCAACTTAGTGTATGTAAACTTCTGACCCACTGGAATTGTGATACAGTGAATTATAAGTGAAATAATCTGTCTGTAAACAATTGTTGGAAAAATTACTTGTGTCATGCACAAAGTAGATGTCCTAACCGACTTGCCAAAACTATAGTTTGTTAACAAGAAATGTGTGGAGTGGTTGAAAAACGAGTTTTAATGACTCCAACCCAGTGGCGGCTCCTGAAAAAATTCTCAGGAGGGGCAATTTTTCTGATGATTTAGGTGACCTACACACATTTTTAAAAAGATATGTCCAGCAACAACATGAAGACAGGGGCAGCATATAAGTCAATACCAGAATCATTTATTGACTGATCTCAGGGAGTGCTCCTAATCTCAGCTTGTTACCTGTATAAAAGACACCTGTCCACAGAAGCAATCAATCAATCAGATTCCAAACTCTCCACCATGGCCAAGACCAAAGAGCTCTCCAAGGATGTCAGGGACAAAATTGGAGACCTACACAAGGCTGGAATAATAATAATAATAATAATAATATGCCATTTAGCAGACGCTTATCCAAAGCGACTTACAGTCATGCGTGCATACATTTTTGTGTATGGGTGGTCCCGGGGATCGAACCCACTACCTTGGCGTTACAAGCGCCGTGCTCTACCAGCTGAGCTACAGAAAGTGGATACTCATGGATGCGCATCGCAATTGTAAAATGTCAACACAATTGGAGACACCACGTCATTTTTGGAGACATGTTATTGACAGTAAACTATTGTAGATGCGACTGCTAACTAAATAAAACATTTTAGCTGGCTAGCTAATCATCTTAGCTAAATGTGGGGCAAACAATTCAGTTATTTACCGTTAATTTGAGGGATTGGGGTGAAAGAAATCGAGGTTACATAGTGATACTTTACGATATACTGTATTGACAATATCGCAATATAACCATATCCACCCTGTCCAAAGTCTCTACTTGGTCTCAGTTCTCCAGTAAACTTGTGATTATCAACACTAACCTCATCGTTGTGGCGGCGGACAGCTAGCCTGTATCCCTCATCCAGTTGAGTGGCAATGTTATTTTTTCGTTCGTACCATTTTTTGGAAAATCCTCGGGTGTAGGACTTCCCCCTTTAGTAGAAACCTGTTGAATTATTAAATTTGGTCTGGGGAGGTCCTAATTGTTTCGTTGCCAATTTATCTTCATTTGTTCGCCGACAAAAAGGAAATTCTTTCAAAGACACAATCGAGTTGCACTGAAGCCTAGCCATGTTGATAGTAGTAGTGAATTGATTGACGCTGCTACCTCTCTTTTCTTAGTTATCGTTCATGTGACGAAAGCGCGTAAGTGCAAGCCCACAGACACCCATTGAGATTGTATTGAAGGCTCTGAAATTTGAAAAAAATAGATTTTATATGGGAGTCTATGACAGAAGTTCTGGGCGATTTTCAATCTGACTGAAATCGCCCCAAAAGGGGGTGGAGCCATTTGAAGCACGACTTTAGCCTGATTCGACATTTAGTGGCAGTGTGGCACTGTGGCAGATCAGACGTATAGATTACAACACTGATAACTACTGTTGCCGTGATATAATTGATTAGAAAAAAAATCCCTTCCTTTTCCCGTTTGGCAGTGCGTCGCCCATATCGCCCTATTGAACAGGCCGTCCCTGCTCCAACCTAAGTGCATGTAAACTTCCGATTTCAACTGTAAGCTGCATATCGCTGCAAAACTAAGAGTCTACTGCAGCGATAGGAAGTAGTTCCATCGTTCTATGACAAACACACATCGATTTATACAGAATGTAATACAAAGAATTTAACAGCTTGAAGATGTGAAACAAAACCACTTTGTTCATCACAGAGGGAGGACAAACTTTATAATAGATGAAAGCTGAGATCGTGATGAATCAGTAGAGTTGCTGGCCAACTCTGTGGTACGTTCACAGGGGGAGAGAGACTACAATGAATGAGAGCAGTCCACCAGGAAATGAGTCTGATTTTCCCTGACCACTAGCTAAAATCTTATAGCATGTCAATTGTAAATGTTCATAGCATATGACATTTGAAAATGAAATCTATGACGTCCTATTTTTCATACATATTAGTTCAAAAAATGCATACAAATCATAGATAAATAATAAATACAAAAAATAGCTAAAATTCGGAGCTTTCTAATAGTGTAAGGCATTACTAGCTACTGTTCCTGGCCCTCTCATGAAGATATGTTTTATACGGCCATCCACTTAACATTGACATTCAACAGGTGGCACCCTTTTCCCTATATAGTGCACTACTTATTAGTACACTACATAGGGAATAGGGTGCCATTTGGGATGCATTATATCAATTTTTTCTTTAAGTGTGTTTCACAGGAGAGGATGTAGGTCAGTCAGACAGACAGGGGTCTAGATCATGTGAGATGAAGGTCAGGTCTGAGGCCATAATGGATACATGGTGTGGTCCCTTTGTCTTAATGGCCTCATTGACATATTGTATTTGACATGGGCATTTGCTGCTTCTCATGACCAGGGCTGTGCACATAACTTTTTTTTGGGGGGGGCAAGTGCTCAAAATAACAAAGGACACAGATGTCAGATCCAACTCAAAATGTTTCCCCGCCCGGCACCCACAGCCAGTGGCCACTGCATGCAAGTCAAATGAGTGTGCTTTTGGGGCGGGGGAGGGGGGATTTTCTGAGATTCAAGAGCTTATGAAAGTATCTAGTTTGATGTGCAATTCGTTACATTTAAAATACAAGTGAAAAGAGACTCAAAATAAAATGTAAAAGTAAGTAATAACATTTAAAAAATCCATGGAGCTGCGAGGGCACTTTCATAGGAGGGCAAAAGGGCAGGTGCTCGGGCACTGGTTGAGCCCCAGTGGCAGCACGACAGAAATATGATGCCAAGTTTTCAAACTACCGGTAGTTTCTTTTGAGAATATATAAAGTGATCTGTGCATTTGAACAACAGCATAAATACACCTATTTCAACCGAATGACCGCTGCTGCACATGCTGCCACTGTTTTGAACAGATTAGATTATACTATTTAGAACGAGCAGCCAGCTCACGTTACGAACGAACGAGTGCACCAGGGAGAACACAACAAGCGTACAAATGCAATAAGTGACAACACATTATCTAACTGGGGATATCTAGCTAACATAATGTCACAAAGCATGATGCGCTAGCCAGTTAACTTTCATTCTGAAATAACTTCATATTTCCAAGTTAGTCAGATATTAGTTTAGAAAGCCTTGAAATTGGCATGGGAGCTAACTAGCTAGAAAGCTACTAGCAGCTATAGCTAGCTAGCTGCTTATCAAAGGTAGATAACTGGTTAATTTTATCAAAGAATCTACCAAACTATTTCTCAATGTATCTCAAAATTACTGTAGCTGGCTAATTCATTTGATCATGCTTTGTGATACACACAGTTTTATGCTGTTTTAGTCCACACAAAATGTTGCCCTGTCACTTACAGTAGAACCTGATGAACAACATGGTGGAAAAACAATAAAATTGGCCATGCTTTTTTATGTTACTAGATCCGCTATGAGAAGGTTCTAGCTAGTGTATCCCTCTGTCCTTCGACTATTGTTGGATGTAGTTGTCCGGTTTATCAGGTCCCAGGCTCCCATGACTGTTATGATTATTTATTGACATGTTAATTACAATTAGCTTTTTGCTTTAGTGCCATCTGTACCTGATAGAGCAGATCTAGTCTCACATGCGGAAGTAAGCCGTCTGACGCGAGATAATCATTGTTAGGGAGACTAGAGCAGACCCAGAAGTTCTGACTGAACAGACACACATTTGATCGCTCCAGGATCAGTGTTGCCAACTCCTCAGTAAGGAAAGTAGCCATTGGCTGTCCTAAAAGTAGCTAGAAGTCGCTAAATGACATCATCACCTAATTTGCATAATTGGCCATTTGCATGTAATGTGATGAACACTGTAGGAGAGAGGAATAACGTCGTGGGATAGACAAAAAGTGAGTAAAAAGCTGCGCGAGGACTGGGCCGCCTGTGAGTGCTTTGGGACGGGGGTGGGGCCCCCATGGCAGCACCTGCTGCTCGTTGAGAAGAGTAAGAACGATACGTGCTTTCACGTCAGAGTCTCCAATAACACCAGAAAAAGTTGCTAGATTTGTCGCTAGTCGCTTTTTTGAAAATGTGTCGCTAGAGGGATCTGAATACTCGCTAAATATAGCGACAAGGTCGCTAAGTTGGCAACACTGCCCAGGATAGTCCATTTACTTTGTACTGTTATAATTTATGCTATTTATGCTCCTGCGATTTCATTGTGTCAGTTCCCCCTCATAGCAAATAGCTGGCAAAACAATCCATGTTCACACGGCCTATGCACACACGGAGGCGGAGCTGCCGCTGCTGGCAGTTACTGAGGGGCAGAGTAGTAAGTAAGTAAACAGCTTCTTTTGAACAATACATTTTTGAAATATGAAAATGTACACACTTACCACACTTTTATGAGGATTTAAAACATAATCCATGATTTATATATATTTTATTTACACTGATCAAAAATATAAGCGCAACATGTAAAGTGTTGGTCCCATGTTTCATGAGCTGAAATAAAAGATTGTAGAAATTGTTCATACTCACAAAAAGCGTATTTCTCTCAAATTACATCCCTGTTAGTGAGCATTTCTCCTTTGCCAAGATAATCCATCCACCTGACAGGTGTGGCATATCAAGAAGCTGATTAAACAGCATGATCATTACACAGGTGCATATCACTATCAGATCTATTTGCTTATTTTAGTTAACATAGATGCAGCTATTCAGTTGGCACAAAATTAGGTATCGATGTTTGAAACTGATAACCCTTTTGGAAGTGGCTCCATATTGAACTTGCAGGCTCAATTTCCTTTTCACATTACAGTTTTAACATAGCCTATATCTGAGACTGTGCTAGAAGGGTCTCTATGGTCCGAATTTCTTAGGAGCAAATAAAGTATTTCAGTGACATAGTGCCATAGTGAATTAAATTACTGAGTACAGGTCCTTGTATGGGTTGTTGTTTTCAATGGCCCAGGGTTCCCCTATCTCTCTTGCTCTCTCTCACTCTCTCGCTCTCTCTCTCTCTCTCTTTCTCTCTCTCTTTCTCTCTCTCAATTCTATTCCATTTAAATGTGCTTTATGGCATGGGAAACATGTTTTTACACTGAACAAAAATATAAAAAGAACATGTAGTCTCCTGAGTGGCGCAGTGGTCTAAGGCACTGCATCGCAGTGCTAGCTGTGCCACTAGAGATCCTGGTTCGAATCCAGGCTCTGTCGTAGCCGGCCGTGACCGGGAGACCCATGGGGCGGCGCACAATTCGTCCTGGGTAGGGGAGGGAATGGCCGGCAGGGATGTAGCTCAGTTGGTAGAGCATGGCGTTTGCAACGCCAGGGTTGTGGGTTCGATTCCCACGGGGGGCCAGTATGAAAAATATAATGTATGCACTCACTAACTGTAAGTTGCTCTGGATAAGAGTGTCTGCTAAATGACGAAAATGTAAAATGTATGTAAAGTGTTAGTCCCATGTTTCATGAGCTGAAATAAAAGATCCCAGAAATTTCCCATATGCACAAAAAGCTTATTTCTCTACAATTCTGTGCACAAATTTGTTTACATCCCTGTTAGTGAGCATTTCTCCTTTGCCAAGATAATCCATCCACCTGACAGGTGTGGAATATCAAGAAGCTGATTAAACAGCATGATCATTACACAGGTGCACCTTGTGCTGGGGACAATAAAAGGCCACTCTAAAATGTGCAGTTTTGTCACACAACACAATGCCACAGATGACTCAAGTTTTGAGGGAGCATGAAATTGGCATGATGACTGCAGGAATGTCCACCAGAGCTGTTGCCAGAGAATGTAATGTTAATTTCTCTACCATAAGCCTAATTTGACATGCGGAAGTAAGCCGTCTGACGCAAGATAATCATTGTCAGGGAGACTAGAGCAGACCCAGAAGTTCTGACTGAACAGACACATATTTGATTTTCCCAGGATGGTCCATTTACTTTGTGCTGTTATAATTTATGCTATTTATGCTCCTGCGATTTCATTGGGTCAGTTCCCCCTCATAGCAAATAGCTGGCAAAACAATCCATGTTCGCACGCCCTATGCACCCACGGAGGCGGAGCTGCCGCTGCTGGCAGTTACTGAGGGGCAGAGTAGTAAGTAACTGAACAGCTTCTTTTGAACAATATATTTTTGAAATATGAAAATGTACACACTTACCACACTTTTATGAGGATTTAAAACATAATCCATAACGTTGTTTTAGAGAATTTGGCAGTACATCCAACCTGCCTCACAACCCGCAGACCACGTGTATGGCGTCGTGTTGGTGAGCGGTTTGCTGATGTCAATGTTGTGAACAGAGTGCCCCATGGTGGTGGTGGGGTTATGGTATGGGCAGGCATAAGCTACGGACAACGAACACAATTACGTTTTATCAATGGCAATTTGAATGACGAGATCCTGAGGCCCATTATCGTGCCATTCATCCACCGCCATCACCTCATGTTTCAGCATGATAATGCACGGCCCTATGTCGCAAGGATGTGTACACAATTCTTGGAAGCTGAAAATGTCCCAGTTCTTCCATGGCCTGCATACTCACCAGACATGTCACCCATTGAGCATGTTTGGGATGCTCTGGGTTGACATGTACTATAGCGTGTTCCAGTTCCCACCAATATCCAGCAACTTCACACAGCCATTGAAGAGGAGTGGGACAACATTCTACAGGCCACAATCAACAGCGTGATCAACTCTATGCGAAGGAGATGTGTCACGCTGCATGAGGTAAATGGTGGTCACACCAGATACTGACTGGTTTTCTGATCCACGCCCCTACCTTATTTTTTTATTATCTGTGACCAACAGATGCATATATGTATTCCCAGTCATGTGAAATCCATAGATTAGGCCTAATTTATTTATTTCAATTGACTGATTTCCTTATATGAACTGTAACTGTAACTCAGTAAAATCGTTGCGTTTTTATTTTTGTTCAGTATAATTAAAAATATATGTATTTATTGTAGGGGAGCTGCCCCTAATGTCCTAATGGGCGGGCCGCCGCTGTTGAGCCCTTGAGCCCTGTTGAGCACTTGCCTGCTCATGAGGCCTGTTTGTGTCTTAGTTAGGTTACCTATCTTTCAAGCCATAGTAGGAGAACCGTTCTTAGAAATGTTCTTAGTTAGGTTCTTACTTAGGATAATCATTCTTTATTAGATTCTTAATTAGGTTCTTAGTTAGGAGAAACATTCTTAATTATAGGTTACTATACCTTTCATGCCATAGTAGGAGAAGCGTTCACAGAACTCATTCACCACTATAAAGGAGATGCTGACAGGGTAGTTGGTCCCACATAGTTTCTGAGGAGAAAAGAGAAAGAGAGACAGAGATAGGGGAGAAGGGAGAGAGAAAGAGAGTTCATAAAGACTGTGTGTACAGTTTACTGGAGTAGCCCATATCCATTCTAACTACAATCAGTTAAACAATAAAATGATGATAAGAGCGTCTGCTAAGTGACAAAAAAATAAGTTTAAAAAAAATAAGAATAATAATAATAAATAAAAATGACATTGTCCATTCATGGTACAAAAAAATGACAAGTACTACTAAGGTCTGAAGAACAAGAAGTGAAAGTTGAAATGTTGCTCAACTAAGAAACCCAGAAAACTAACCCAGAAAACTAAGATGCCACTTGCCAAGAATTATCCAATCCATATCCATTGTGCCTGTTCAAGGCACTTTCCAAAGACAGGATCATGGATATAGTGCAATAAAACATGAAAGTAGAGAAATGTCAAAAATTACCGGTGATTTGCTTGTCTTTACATTTTCATGAATTTTCAACTCGTGCTCTGTAAGGCAATCACAAAATAACATAATGTTAGAGGTATTGCATTTACAAGATGCATGGACATGACATGCCATACTGTATCTACATTTAAAGTAACTGTCCAGTGTTTTCAGATTTCTATGAAATAAGACCTATAATGAATTACAATATGAGTGAAATCATTTTCCTTCCAATTTGTATTTATTAAGTATGATAAAAAACAGCTTTTCTGTGTTGGAATGGTGTGGGCGTACTTCAACAACAGATTGGTGTGAGTGTATTCGGGTCATTAAAAATATTCATGCAAGTAGACCACTGATTGACCAGCTCATCCTCCTCAGGAAATAGTAAACATTTTTTTAATGTCTGTTTGAGATATAAGTTTGAGATGGGGTTTTTGAAGTGTTTTTTCTCCAATTTATTCTTTGGCCACAAATACCAACATTATTTGAGTATGAGTTAACAGAATATGAACTTTTAAAAAGTGAGATTTTCACGGGACAGTTACTTTAAGCATAATCTTTAATAAATACAGGCCTTCTGTCAAATGCAATTAAATCTAACCCGTATTGCAGTATTCACTCAGTGGCAAATAAAAGTCAATTTGGTGCATCATTTCTGGGAATTGCCATTATTACTCTACTGACTATTAATAATAAAATAATAATGAATAATCGACTACTCATTATTATTAGACTATATGGCCTATGAGAAGAGAGTGGTTGATGGTACTATTTTACGAGATAATGTGCAATAATAGAGCAAATTAGAAAACATCCTCAGAAGTTTTGCAGTGAAAACCAAAACACTAAAGGCAAAATGACAACTTCCACATATTTCAGCATTTCTATAAATCGAGCATGTTACAAATTTGCCTACATCCATCCATCTTGTCAAGCACTGGAATGCATAACTTTATCACGACAGTCTGAGAGTTGCAGACAGAGCATATCCACGCGTCATTCATTCACCATTCACTACAAAAAACGGAAAACTATTGATAACAAAGTTTGTGTGTAAAACTCTTTCCTTCAAATATCCACGGACCATGGATCCAATAAAAAGACATGCATTACCCTTTCGTTTCTCCATTTCTTCTGTGTTTTCTGGAGTGTTTTTGGCACACTAGTGTCGCATCGGTGGGTGGACGTCTTGACGTGCGTCCAAATCCGTTCCTCTCTTGTCTGTGACTCTGAGCGCCCTGCGCAGTAATGCAAAACGCAGCTCTCTTATAACACATGTTCAACCCGTTAGTTAATATTCGACTCCAGATCCATGAATTTGTGACTTCAAGGACTGTTCAGTACAGATCTGCTACTGTCAGCAGAATAGCAGATATTCCTTTACTTTCATATAGCCCAGCAGAGACTGCACTGTATGGGAACCTGCCTGTGAACCAGACTCTGGATGCACAATAGAGTTCTTGTTTGAGTTTTTGAACACGCAAACCTGAGCGTGGAATGCCTGTTGAAATTGGTCTGAAGTGATCATAGCCTGTGAGTTCCATGAGTCCCATTGGTGGATAGTAGCCTAACAGTAGTGTTTGCTCACGCAAAATAGGGTAGGCTAGGCCTACCTTATGACACAAAGTTTAGAGAACATTTATCTCTCATCATTTTCTTATCAAATTATTTGTCTGCCAATTTAATTGATTAAACTGTGGCAGTAGTTGGCTTGATGTGAATTCATAATTCGTAACTCGTAACTTCGTTAGTCTACTCCCTGCCGAAGTCCATGCTGCTGAAACGCATCATTTTTTTTACATCTTTGTTACATTAAAAATACCGTAAAAATGAAGGCATTTTAATTATATGAAGAGTGCCTTTGGTCCTTCTTGTTTTTTGATGACCTCATGAATTGGACAACTTCCATATGTTCTGGCACTTTTAACTGGGACATTTTTGGACAAGTTATCATGCATTTCTAGGGTTTTGTTATTATGCATTTTTGTTTTGTTTCTCATGGAGAGTACTATTGTTGAAGTGACTGAAAAAAAACAATTGTTCACACGAAAACGTTTTCGTGTATTTCCTGATTTCCACACACACAGGTGTAGGATCTTAATTTGACCCCAATAACTACCGTGGGATATGCGTCAACAGCAACCTTGGGAAAATCCTCTGCATTATCATTAACAGCAGACTAGTTCATTTCCTCAGTGAAAACAATGTACTGAGCAAATGTCAAATTGGCTTTTTACCAAATTACCGTATGACAGACCACGTATTCACCCTGCACACCCTAATTGACAAACAAACAAACCAAAACAAAGGCAAAGTCTTCTCATGCTTTGTTGATTTCAAAAAAGCTTTTGACTCAATTTGGCATGAGGGTCTGCTATACAAATTGATGGAAAGTGGGGTTGGGGGAAAAACATACAACATTATAAAATCCATGTACACAAACAACAAGTGTGTGGTTAAAATTGGTAAAAAAAACACACACATTTCTTTCCACAGGGCCGTGGGGTGAGACAGGGATGCAGTTTAAGCCCCACCCTCTTCAACATATACAGTGGGGAGAACAAGTATTTGATACACTGCCGATTTTGCAGGTTTTCCTACTTACAAAGCATCTAGAGGTCTGTAATTTTTATCATAGGTACACTTCAACTGTGAGAGACGGAATCAACAAAAATCCAGAAAATCACATTGTATGATTTTTAAGTAATTAATTTGCATTTTATTGCATGACATAAGTATTTGATACATCAGAAAAGCAGTACTTAATATTTGGTACAGAAACCTTTGTTTGCAATTACAGAGATCATATGTTTCCTGTAGGTCTTGACTAGGTTTGCACACACTGCAGCAGGGATTTTGGCCCACTCCTCCATACAGACTTTCTCCAGATCCTTCAGGTTTCGGGGCTGTCGCTGGGCAATATGGACTTTCAGCTCCCTCCAAAGATTTTCTATTGGGTTCAGGTCTGGAGACTGGCTAGGCCACTCCAGGACCTTGAGATGCTTCTTACGGAGCCACTCCTTAGTTGCCCTGGCTGTGTGTTTCAGGTCGTTGTCATGCTGGAAGACCCAGCCACGACCCATCTTCAATGCTCTTACTGAGGGAAGGAGGTTGTTGGCCAAGATCTCACGATACATGGCCCCATCCATCCTCCCCTCAATACGGTGCAGTAGTCCTGTCCCCTTTGCAGAAAAGCATCCCCAAAGAATGATGTTTCCACCTCCATGCTTCACGGTTGGGATGGTGTTCTTGGGGTTGTACTCATCCTTCTTCTTCCTCCAAACATGGCGAGTGGAGTTTAGACCAAAAAGCTCTATTTTTGTCTCATCAGACCACATGACCTTCTCCCATTCCTCCTCTGGATCATCCAGATGGTCATTGGCAAACTTCAGATGGGCCTGGACATGCGCTGGCTTGAGCAGGGGGACCTTGCGTGCGCTGCAGGATTTTAATCCATGACGGCCTAGTGTGTTACTAATGGTTTTCTTTGAGACTGTGGTCCCAGCTCTCTTCAGGTCATTGACCAGGTCCTGCCGTGTAGTTCTGGGCTGATCCCTCACCTTCCTCATGATCATTGATGCCCCACGAGGTGAGATCTTGCATGGAGCCCCAGACCGAGGGTGATTGACCGTCATCTTGAACTTCTTCCATTTTCTAATAATTGCGCCAACAGTTGTTGCCTTCTCACCAAGCTGCTTGCCTATTGTCCTGTAGCCCATCCCAGCCTTGTGCAGGTCTACAATTATCCCTGATGTCCTTACACAGCTCTCTGGTCTTGGCCATTGTGGAGAGGTTGGAGTCTGTTTGATTGAGTGTGTGGACAGGTGTTCAAACAGGTGCAGTAAATACAGGTAATGAGTGGAGAACAGGAGGGCTTCTTAAAGAAAAACTAACAGGTCTGTGAGAGCCGGAATTCTTACTGGTTGGTAGGTGATCAAATACTTATGTCATGCAATAAAATGAAAATGAATTACTTAAAAATCATACAATGTGATTTTCTGGATTTTTGTTTTAGATTCCGTCTCTCACAGTTGAAGTGTACCTATGATAAAAATTACAGACCTCTACATGCTTTGTAAGTAGGAAAACCTGCAAAATCGGCAGTGTATCAAATACTTGTTCTCCCCACTGTATATCAACGAATTGGCGAGGGCACTAGAACAGTCTGCAGCACCCGGCCTCACTCTACTAGAATCTGAAGTCAAATGTCTTCTGTTTGCTGATGATCTGGTGCTTCTGTCACCAACCAAGGAGGGCCTACAGCAGCACCTATATCTTCTGCACAGATTCTGTCAGACCTGGGCCCTGACAGTAAATCTCAGTAAGACAAAAATAATGGTGTTCCAAAAAAGGTCCAGTTGCCAGGACCACAAATACAAATTCCATCTAGACACCGTTACCCTAGAGCACACAAAAAACTATACATACCTCAGCCTTAACATCAGCGCCACAGGTAACTTCCACAAAGCTGTGAATGATCTGAGAGACAAGGCAAGAAGGGCCTTCTATGCCATCAAAATGTATGACCATATTAGAGACACATATTTCCCTCAGATTACAGCGATCCACAAAGAATTCGAAAACAAACCCAATTTTGATAAACTCCCTTATCTACTGGGTGAAAAACCACAGTGTGCCATCACAGCTGCAAGATTTGTGACCTGTTGCCACAAGAAAAGGGCAACCAGTGAAGAACAAACACCATTGTAAATACAACCCATATTTATGTTTATTTATTTTCCCATTTGTACATTAACTATTTGCACATTGTTACAACACTGTATATATACATAATATGACATTTGAAATGTCTTTATTCTTTTGAAACTTCTGAGTGTAATGTTTACTGTTAATATTTATTGTTTATTTCACTTTTGTTTACTATCTACTTCACTTGCTTTGGCAATGTTAACACACGTTTCCCATGCCAATAAAGCCCTTAAATTGAAAAAATTGAATTGAGAGAGAGAGAGAGAGAGAGAGAGAGGGGAACCCTGGGCCATTGAAAACAACAACCCATACAAGGACCTGTACTCAGTAATCTAATTCACTATGGCACTATGTCACTTAAAGACTTCAATTGCTTCTATGAAATTCTGACCATAGGACCCTTCTAGCACTGTCTCAGATATAGGCTATGTTAAAACCTGTAATGTGAAAAGGAAATTGAGCCTGCAAGTTCAATATGGAACCACTTTCAAAAGGGTTATCAGTTTCAAACATCGGTTGTTTTCTAAACATCATTTTGTGCCAACTGAATAGCTGCATCTATGATAACTAAAATAAGCAAATAGATCTGATAGTGATATTCCTTATCACGCTTATCATTGAGTGACTTCAAATGACCTCACTCTAAATCCACAACACTGATTTGTCAAATGCATTTTAAGTCACAATTAACTCCAAATAATGTCATAAAGTGTAAAGGTCCCATGTTTTATATTGCAATTTCATGCCAACACCTTTCTTTTATTCCTTTATGATATTCAAATGAGGACAGAAACTGCACCATTTGGCGTGATGGTTATCTAGGGATGAGGATGCACTTGAAACTATGCTCTTTGAAGGGGAGATTAACAGACAGATTATTGAGTGAGTGGAGCACTATAAATACCTAGGAACCATAATTCACAACAAGCTCTCCTTCAAAAGGAACACTGAACAGATTCACTCTAAATCTCAACAACGGCTGATCTTTTTACAGAAATGTAGGAAGTGTAATGTACACCAATCCATCCTCCAAGCATTTTATAAATACTTTATAGAATCCATCCTAGCTTTTAATATTGTGCAGTGGTTTGGTGCTCTATGGAACACTTGTTAGAACCCATTGTAATAAAAATCAGTGGGAAGGTCATTGCAGAAAGCCAGAAACCCCTTAGTGACATCTATTAAAAAAAAACAAGTGAGGAAGAAGGGGGAACAAATAGCCTTGGACATTACGCACACACTCCATGACCAGTACCATACCCTCCGGACGCAGATATACTGTAGATCTGTCATACAAGTCTAAGAGAGCAGCTTCTCGTTTTTTATATGTTTTATATGTGTATATATAGCCCGTGATTGCATAGATTACTTCTAATCTAATCTATTATACTGTTAATGTTTTTGTGTTCTATTTTGCTATGTTGTTAAGTGTCTTGTATGTATCAACCCGTCACCGCACAGGAAGTACCCTCTCATGAAATAAAAGTTATTTGAATTGAATTGAATACTTGGGAAACATGAATAACAGGACTTTTACTAAATATATTTTGTGATAAAAGACTCTTCAGTATACCTAAGACGTATCTAGTCTTACTATCTGGTGGAGAAAATCTAACCTTTTCTGTGGTTCTGACTAAAGGGAGTACAGCTACAACGGAAGTGACTTTTTCGTAGCAGGTTAGGATAATTAACGTGGCAGGTTAGGAGACTTAGGTTAAGGTTAGGAAAAGGGTTAGGGTTAGCTAAAATGCTCTCCTAACCTGCTATGAAAAGTAACTTCCGGTCGTAGCTGTACTCTCTCTAGTCACAACCCTTTTCTGTGGCACTTTATATTACAGTAGCTTTATGCCGGTGTAACAACAGTGTAATATCATACTGTTACAGATTGGTGAGTAAATTAGTAAAACAAATAGTGGAACTGTGGAATTGCGGAACCTCATAATTGAAGATTCCCAGCAGTACCAGCTGTTATTCCGCAGTAGCATCTCTAGTAGTGTTGCGGCTAAAACTCTGCATCCAAATGGCACCCTATCCCCTATGGGCCCAGGTCAAAATCAGTGCACTAGGGGATAGGGTGCCATTTGGGACTTAGCCCAGCTTTCATTGGGCAAAGTGCAAACTGTCTTATAAATCAGTGTAATACTAGAGAATGTCCTCAAGAGGGACCTCTGTGAAAAGTACACCAATACATCACAAAAATGTCTGAGTTTATAAGGCAATTTTATTGTTACATTCATTTATATTTTTTCTATTTTTTAAATGAAATATATCTTCAATTAAAGCCCATACTTTTTCTATTGGTCTTCAATACTGAAAATTGTAACATCAACAACATAACTTTGTAGGTAATTATACATCTATAATATTATGTGCATTGTCATATAACATAAAATACATTTTAAAATCACATAACTTTTAAAAAGAACATATAAATTACACAGTGTTTATTAGCGACAAATAACAAATAGCCTCAACTGGAGCAAGACAGTTGTTGCTAAATTAAACTAAACAAATAAATGTTAAAATAATGACAACACACCGTCAACAACAGGGTCTTACTGTGGTCTCGCTGTGTTGTGGTCATGATGTTACACATTTGTGGGTCATTTATTAAGGCATGGGAAAGTTAAATGAGGTAAAGTAGTACACTTAGTGACTTGTCCATTAACAAGTGCTTGGTGACATGAAGACTTACACGGTGTGCATACTAACAGAGAGGAAGAGGAGAAGCGAGAGTTTTACTCCGCCCAAAATCTGTCCACGAAAATAAGCACACAAAATGAGGAATTTCTGTATAGAGACCAATGAGAGTGTCTAATTTGGTCAACAAAAAATTGCTAATTTGCTATGTGAGGCTTATTTGCTTGAATAGAAGTTTCTTAATGGTTAGGTTGTTACGAATGCACTGATATCAGTGGATGCACGTGGCATTTCGGCAACTTTGAGTTGTGCCTGTTGTCATAGAAATAGATAGAGAACTCATCATGGATATAACACGCTTTAGCATGGACATTGCCATTGAGGGCTTCCACCATTTTAAAGTAGTCAATTGGGTGGGAATTCAGCCACTGAAGATGGAGCAATCAATGAAGAAGAAAATGGACTACTTTAAAATGGCGATAGCCTCAATGACGCTGCCCATCCTGTCACAGACGCTATAATAGCACAGATACAAAGATGAGTCCTCTATCTATCTCTTTAGCCTGCTGTTCACATGCGTATCTGCCCTCTCATTGGCTAGAATGTTCCCACCTGATCTCGCCTCCTCCCGCCTGCCTTCCATCTTTGAGGACATGTATTTCCATTGTTACAGCGGTCACTTGACTATTTTGTCAATATAATAGACAATCTTTGATACTAATGTGTTTCATAGGGAAACTCCTTCTGCTGCCATTGGTTCCTCTTGCTACTGGACTGTCCTATCAATAAACTGCAGGTTGATTGGGGTAGCAGGGACAAGAAGGGTTCTTGTGATTGGCTTGACTGTGGCTCCGGCAGGATCTGCGCGTATTTCATAGTGTTTTATCAACTGGGAGGACAGAGAGAGGAAAACATGTTGACATTAGTATGTTATTGTCCTAATCTGAGAGAATATCAGCTATCCACATGTTCAATGGAAAGAGATATACTGACATAATAGATAAAAGGAACAAAAATAAAAACTCATGAATTGCACAATAACCTAGAACCTAGTTCATATCTCTCCTAGTGGGGAAATTAATGGCAATGTTTTATCACAATGTGTCGTGACAGTTTAAACATTTACAGTAAATAGATAATGTGAAAGTCATTGTTCTATCCTATTATTAAACTGTAAAATCTCTGAATCAATAAAAAATATTAGAACACTATACAGGATCTTAAAGAATGGAGGTTTGAAAGTACAACTCCTTCCAACAATCCAAGTTAAGTTAATGATTACATTTCCATGCCGACAGACAGATTTATGGTATCACCATGTATGAAGATGGGATGAATCAGACCAAAGGTGATGGTCTGGTCTGTCATGTTTTCCTTCCAATGACAAAGCTAACAGAGGGATGAATCAGACCAAAGGTGGAGATCTGGTCTGTCATGTTTTTCTTCCAATGCCAAAGCTAACAGAGGAACACCACAACCAGTTGAACCAGATTATTTAAGACTGTTACTACAGACTAGAGCAACACTAAAAAAAAAATTGTTGTAGGAAATGTATTATAGACAGAGGATGCTGTATTGACCCCTGTTCTATCACACAGTTGCCTGACCATTACCAGAAGCAGAAAAGCTTGCTTTGTACCATGTGGTCTGCATCCCAAGTTACTATTACAGTTCTACATAACAATAGAATAATGCTGTTTAATGAAGGGTAGCTGCTGTAGGGGTAGCTGATGCTATAACAGTACAGAGCAGGCCTGGAATTTTTACCCTTGAGAGGATGAGGTACATCTCCAGCTCGGCCACCCTCCTGCCCAGGCAGGCCCGGACTCCGAAACCGAAGGGCACTGAGCCGAAGGGGTGCTGGTTCTTCTTGTCTTCCCCCCGGCCCCCACGGAGCCAGCGCTCTGGCAGGAAGGCATGGGGCTCCGGGAACACTGTCTGGTCATAGGACACGGCATAGTGACACAGGTGGAACAGGGTCTGGAACAGAGAGATGGAAAGAAAGGAGGAGAGAGCGGTGATGGAGGGAGAGGACAGAAGAGAGGGAGAACAGTCAAACACAGCCGCTCTCTAACTCTGATCTGTGGTAATGTTATACTGTATAACTGTTTGGTATGAGCGATATTGACAAACCAAAACTCTACCCTGGATTTTAACTAAATCAAATATTGAATGGTGAAACTACATGTATATCTCTGGATAAAACTGAATATACAAGTGTGATCGGATCTCCTCTACATACAGGATGAAAATAAAAGTAATTAAGTTCACCAATAGCAACCATTTCCAACAGTACAAGATCACAAATGTAAAACTCACATTTCTGGGGAAGAGGTGGTCCCCCACAACTATCTCGTTTTCCACATTGATGCGGGCATTTCCTGGTACTACTGGGTACATCCTGGGGAGGGAGTATACAAGACAGTCACTAGGGGTAGAGAGGAAGTGTGTTTGCACACATGGTGGTGAGAGAGCGTGCGCATGCGCAGGCGTAAGAGTTCGCTACAGTGGAGTTCGTTTCGACTGCAGAGTTCATGCTAAAATATAGCTCTATGTGGTACAGCTTCGAGAGAGGAAGGGATTGGCTCCATTTGACTAATTAACAATAAATAAATAATTTCTAAAAAATTACACATAGGCACAGTGATGTAGAATTAATTTAACAACTCATTATAATTAATTATGAAGAATTCATTATGAATATAATAACTTTAATAACCCATTATTCACTTTATTAATGAGTGAATTTACTGAAATGACCTGAGTGGGGATGACAGATTACTATTAACGTACCGTAGTGTCTCCCTGACAACAGTCTTAAGCCAGGGCATTCTGGCGATGTCATCACTAGTAGGCACCTTGTCCCCCGGGCAGACACTGTTCACTTCCTGGTACAGCTTCTCCTGGATCTCTGGCTCCAGGGCCATGTGGTACAGAGACCACGAGATGGTGTTGGACGTCTGGAGCATACAAAAACAATTACAATAGGAATAGGTTGTAAGCTAATAATATTGTACTGATACTGTTATGCTGCTGTTGTAACTGTACATGACGTAGGTAGCTAATGTGGTTATGTTGCAAATGTTCACTCAACAAATCACAATCTAAAATGGCTGAAATTAAGAAAAAAAAACATACCCCCACCTGGCCATCACCCCATTCTCCACCTGTTTCCACCCTTCTGTGAAACAGCTCCTCACTGGTATTTTAAGACACACACACATACACACACACACACCCCTTATCCTCACCGTGTCGACCCCAGCCAGCAGTAGCTCAGTGATGGAGCCCAGTATCTCAGTGACAGACATCTGTTCACTGACCAGGAGGTGTGTGAGGTACTCTCCCTGCACCGGCTGGCCCAGGCGCACCCTCTCCTGGATCTCCTCCATCTTCTGACGCACCTGCTCCTCAGCTGCATGGGGAGAGGGCAGAGGTCAGAGGACACAGCAACCAGCACAAAGACAATATAGATACTTAGGGTGAATCTCAAGTCTTTTCTCAATTCCTTGTGTAGCAGATGGGATCTGTGAAACTCACTCCTCAGCCTGAAGTGTCCCACTTGCTCTGCAGAATAGCTTGCTTTTCAGTGGCGCAACTGGGTAAGACGCTTCAGGAGGGCGGGTACAGGTGTTTGCAAGTGAGATGTCCTGTGTTCAAGCCTCAGTATGAGCTGAATCAGGAGAAAGTAGTACTGGCTAAGCAAGAGAGTGTGACATCCTCGCCTTCTTCTCAAAACATCAAAGAAGAGCGAGGATAGCATTGCATAGTCTTCTCCTCCCTCACTTCCCTCTGATGTTCTGAGGAGGAGGCAAGGAGAGGATGCAAATAATCGAGGAAAGACTTTTGAAATTCATCCTTGCTATGGACCTGACTCATGATGGGATTTTATTTTTGCTCATGTATGATATCTGCCACTAGATGGCGATATTCTACAATGTAGCCTATAGCGCACCCTGAGCTCAACCCAACAAGGCAAGGATTATCAGCGTGAACTTTGCTTAGTGGGGCATGTCTCTAGCCACGAGCAGTGAACCTGTTTGATTTGCTTAGAGCTGAAACACAGCCATGAACTTTAGAAACCTCTGCTGAAACTAAAGGAGACGTAGTATTGTAGGGTATGTGGGGGCACTCACTCCTTTCACATGAGAAATTAAATCAAATGTTATATATTTATATCTTTAACTCTGCATTGTTGAAAAAGGACCAATAAGTAAGCATTTCACTGTTTTTTTTTTTCTTTATTTTTATTTTGTTTCATTTTTTATTTTATAATTTATTTTTTATTTTAATTTTTTTTGGGGGGGGGATGGATCAGCTTAATATTGCAGATAGATTGTATCTTCTATCAATGTAATTGTCTGCATCACTTCCAATCCCCCATGTTTTTTTTATTTTTTATATATTCCCCTTTATTACTTTTCAACCCCACCATCCTTTCCCTACTTGGAGTAAATTAGTGAACAACAACGCCCAGGCCTCTACTTCCGGTCTATAATTACTATCTACACCTTATGGACAGAGTCAATTTTACAATAATTCTATATCCATATATATATATATATATATATATATTTATTTATTTTTTTGCTCCTGAACTTCTTCTACTCTCAACCTCTCCGATCATTTTCATGATGTCCATCCGGTTTGCTTCTAAATGCCATATCTTTCTAACTGTGCTCTTTCCCAAAAGCTCCCAACATACAACCTATATACTTATTATGGACACAGTATGCTTACATTATTAGCTATCTTTGTTATTATTTGTTGTTATTTGTTATTAGTCCCATCCTTCAACTCTATTCAATACCTCCCATCTATCTCTTAACACCATCCATATAGGATTTCTATTTGCCATATATATTTCAACCATACTGTGATGTTTTACAAAAGTTCTGAACCTTTCTATTCTCATTGCTTCTACAGATTGTGAATTAAAAATAAACATTTTTGCTAAAAGTATTATTATATTATTGATTGATTGACTATGACTTTTCAGATCACCCAGTAATGCTATCTGCAAGGTTAGTTCCAGGTAAATATTGCAATCCTTTAGCCATTCCTGGACCTGTGTCCAAAAACAAGCTACAAATGGACAGAACCAAAACAAATGATCTAATGATTCTATCTCTTCACAGCAAAATCTGCAGAGCTGGGAAGATTGTATCCCCCATATAAATAACATTCTATTGGTAGCAAGAATTTTATATAATAATTTAAATTGAAAGATTCTAATTTTTGAATCCGGTGTCATTTTGCGTGTCAGTTCATAAACACTATGCCATGGGATTGGTACGTCAAAGATCTCTTCCCAACTATTTTGCAATCTATATGGGACGGCTGTCAATCCTTTGGTCCTTAAGTGAAACTGATATACTTTTTTATTTATCACAGTTTTCCTTAACCAATTATGTTCTTTAATGCAAGGCCGACAGACAAGTTCCTTACTTTCTCCCCCTTCAACTTTCCTCTTCCACTTTTGCGGTAAGGCTGCAATTATTTGGTTGTAATTTTGGGTAGAGCAGACATTTCCATATGTTTTTGTTAGCTGCATGTGCGACATAACTCCACCAGTCCTACCGATGATATCATTTACGAAGATTATACCTTTTTTAAACATTCTGTCAAAAAATAAAGGTTTTTTGTCAATTAGTATATTTGAATTTAACCACAATATTTGTTGCATTATTTGTTCTGTCGTTTCTGGAGGATTAAATTGAAATTGCAACCAACTTTCTATGGCTTGTTTTAGAAATAGTGACATTTGGGAGATTATTTCCTTTTCAAATAACTGAAAGTGAGCATTTCACTGTTAGTCTACACCTTGTTTACAAAAGCATGTACATATTTTTAAATAGAGACACAAGGAATAAATACAGTGAATAACGAGTAAAAATAACATGGCTATGTACAGGGAGTACCAGTATCGAGTCGATGTGCAGGGGTACGAGGTAATTGAGGTAGCTATGTCGGAAGTCTACTTACACTTAGGTTGGAGTCATTAAAACTCATTTTTCAACCACTCCACAAATTTCTTGTTAACAAACTATAGTTTTGGCATGTCGGTTAGGACATCTACTTTGTGCATGACACAAGTATTTTTTCCAACAATTGTTTACAGACAGATTATTTCACTTATAATTCACTGTATCACAATTCCAGTGGGTCAGATGTTTACATACACTAAGTTGACTGTGCCTTTAAACAGCTTGGAAAATTCCAGAAAATGATGTCATGGCTTTAGAAGCTTCTGATAGGCTAATTGACATCATTTGAGTCAATTGGAGGTGTATCTGTGGATGTATTTCAAGGCCTACCTTCAAACTCAGTGCCTCTTTGCTTGACATCATGGGAAAATCAAAAAAGAAATCAGCCAAGACCTCATAAAAAAAATTGTAGACCTCCACAAGTCTGGTTCATCCTTGGGAGCCATTTCCAAATGCCTGAAGGTACCATGTTCATCTGTACAAACAATAGTACGCAAGTATAAACACCATGGGACCACGCAGCCGTCATACCGCTCAGGGAGGAGATGCGTTCTGTCTCCTAGAGATTAACGTACTTTGGTCCGAAAAGTACAAATCAATCCCAGAACAACAGCAAAGGACCCTTGTGAAGATGCTGGAGGAAACAGATACAAAAGTATCTATATCCACAGTAAAACGAGTCCTATATCGACATAACCTGAAGGCCGCTCAGCAAGGAAGAAGCCACTGCTCCAAAACCACCATAAAAAAGCCAGACTACGGTTTGCAACTGCACATGTGGACAAAGATCGTACTTTTTTGAGAAATGTCCTCTGGTCTGATGAAACAAAAATAGAACTGTTTGGCCATAATGACCATCGTTATGTTTGGAGGAAAAAGGGGGTGTTGCAAGCCGAAAAACACCATCCCAACCGTGAAGCACGGGGGTGGCAGGATCATGCAGTGGGGGTGCTTTGCTGCAGGAGGGACTGGTGCACTTCACAAAATAGATGGCATCATGAGGAAGGAAAATTCTATTGAAGCAACATCTCAAGACATCAGTCAGGAAGTTAAAGCTTGGTCGCAAATGGGTCTTCCAAATGGACAATGACCCCAAGCATACTTCCAAAGTTGTGGCAAAATGGCTTAAGGACAACAAAGTCAAGGTATTGGAGTGGCCATCACAAAGCCCTGACCTCAATCCTATAGAAAATGTGTGGGCAGAACTTAAAAAGCGTGTGCGAGCAAGGAGGCCTACAAACCTGACTCAGTTACATCAGCTCTGTCAGGAGGAATGGGCCAAAATTCACCCAACTTATTGTGGGAAGCTTGTGGAAGGCTACCCGAAATGTTTGACCCAAGTTAAACAATTTAAAGGCAATGCTACCAAATACTAATTGAGTGTATGTAAACTTCTGACCCACTGGGAATGTGATGAAAGAAATAAAAGCTGAAATAAATAAT
This sequence comes from Coregonus clupeaformis, assembly GCF_020615455.1. Taxonomy (NCBI): domain Eukaryota; kingdom Metazoa; phylum Chordata; class Actinopteri; order Salmoniformes; family Salmonidae; genus Coregonus; species Coregonus clupeaformis. Next base: position 27,361,055 of record NC_059214.1, on the reverse strand, counting down.
TATCTCTAGTATTATTCTGACATTTCATATTCTTAAAATAAAGTGGTGATCCTAACTGACCTAAAACAGAATTTTTTCTACGATTAAATGTCAGAAATTGTGAAAAACTGAGTTTAAATGTATTTGGCTAAAGTGTACGTAAACTTCCGACTTCAACTGTAGGTAGGGTTAAACTGACTAGGCAACAGGATAGATACAGTGGGGAAAAAAAGTATTTAGTCAGCCACCAATTGTGCAAGTTCTCCCACTTAAAAAGATGAGAGAGGCCTGTAATTTTCATCATAGGTATACGTCAACTATGACAGACAAATTGAGATTTTTTTCTTCCAGAAAATCACATTGTAGGATTTTTTATGAATTTATTTGCAAATTATGGTGGAAAATAAGTATTTGGTCACCTACAAACAAGCAAGATTTCTGGCTCTCACAGACCTGTAACTTCTTCTTTAAGAGGCTCCTCTGTCCTCCACTCGTTACCTGTATTAATGGAACCTGTTTGAACTTGTTATCAGTATAAAAGACACCTGTCCACAACTTCAAACAGTCACACTCCAAACTCCACTATGGCCAAGACCAAAGAGCTGTCAAAGGACACCAGAAACAAAATTGTAGACCTGCACCAGGCTGGGAAGACTGAATCTGCAATAGGTAAGCAGCTTGGTTTGAAGAAATCAACTGTGGGAGCAATTATTAGGAAATGGAAGACATACAAGACCACTGATAATCTCCCTCGATCTGGGGCTCCACACAAGATCTCACCCCGTGGGGTCAAAATGATCACAAGAACGGTGAGCAAAAATCCCAGAACCACATGGGGGGACCTAGTGAATGACCTGCAGAGAGCTGGGACCAAAGTAACAAAGCCTACCATCAGTAACACACTACGCCGCCAGGGACTCAAATCCTGCAGTGCCAGACGTGTCCCCATGCTTAAGCCAGTACATGTCCAGGCCTGTCTGAAGTTTGCTAGAGTGCATTTGGATGATCCAGAAGAGGATTGGGAGAATGTCATATGGTCAGATGAAACCAAAATATAACTTTTTGGTAAAAACTCAACTCGTTGTGTTTGGAGGACAAAGAATGCTGAGTTGCATCCAAAGAACACCATACCTACTGTGAAGCATGGGGGTGGAAAAATCATGCTTTGGGGCTGTTTTTCTGCAAAGGGACCAGGACGACTGATCCGTGTAAAGGAAAGAATGAATGGGGCCAGGTATCGTGAGATTTTGAGTGAAAACCTCCTTCCATCAGCAAGGGCATTGAAGATGAAACGTGGCTGGGTCTTTCAGCATGACAATGATCCCAAACACACCGCCCGGGCAACGAAGGAGTGGCTTCGTAAGAAGCATTTCAAAGTCCTGGAGTGGCCTAGCCAGTCTCCAGATCTCAACCCCATAGAAAATCTTTGGAGGGAGTTGAAAGTCCGTGTTGCCCAGTGACAGCCCCAAATCATCACTGCTCTAGAGGAGATCTGCATGGAGGAATGGGCCAAAATACCAGCAACAGTGTGTGAAAACCTTGTGAAGACTTACAGAAAACGTTTGGCCTGTGTCATTGCCAACAAAGGGTATATAACAAAGTATTGAGAAACTTTTGTTATTGACCAAGTACTTATTTTCCACCATAATTTGCAAATAAATTCATTAAAAATCCTACAATGTGATTTTCTGGGTTTTTTTCTTCTCATTTTGTCTGTCATAGTTGACGTGTACCTATGATGAAAATTACAGGCGTCTCTCATCTTTTTAAGTGGGAGAACTTGCACAATTGGTGGCTGACTAAATACTTTTTCCCCCCACTGTAATAGACAGTAGCAGCAGCGGGTAGCCATTTGATAAGCTATTTAGCAGTCTTGTTTAGCAGTCTTATGGCTTTGCGGTATAATGCTGTTCAGGGTCCTGTTGGTTCCAGAGTCAGTGCACTGCTATCGCTTGCTGTGTGGTAGCAGAGAGAACAGTCTATGGCTTGGTTGGCTGGAGTCTTTGACAATTGTTTGGGCCTCCCTCTGACACCGCCTGGTATAGAGGTCCTGGATGGCACCCGTGATGTACTGGGCCGTACTCACCACCCTATGTAGCGCCTTATGGTCGGGTGCCTTGCAGTTGTCCTACCAAGCGCTGAGGCAGCCAGTCAAGATGCTCTCAATGGTGCAGCTGTAGAATCTTCTGAGGATCTGAGGGCCCATGTAAAAAATGTTCAGCCTCCTGAGGGGGAAGAGGCGCTGTCCTGCCCTCTTCACAACTGTGTTGGTGTGTGGACCATGTTAATTCCTTAGTGATGTGGACACTGAGGAACTTGAAGCTCTCAACCCGCTCCACTACAGCCCCATCGACGTGGATGGGGGCATGCTCGCCCCTCCATTGCCTGTAGTCCACGATCAGCTCCTTGGTCTTGCTGACGTTGAGGAACAGTTTGTTGTCTTGGCACCACACTGCCAGGTCTCTGACCTCCTCCCTATAGGCTGCCTCATCGTTGTCAGTGATCAGTCCTACCACCATTGTGTCGTCAGCAAACTTGATAATGGTGTTGGGAGTTGTGCGCGGCCACACAGTCATGGGTGAACAGGGAGTCCAGGAGGGGAATAAGCACACACCCCTGAGCGGCCTGTTTAAAGGTCTTACTCACATCGGCTACAGGGAGCGAGATCACAGTCGTCCGGAACAGCTTGTGCTCTCATGCATGGTTCAGTGTTGCTTGCCTTGAAGCGAACATAGAAGGTATTTAGCATGTCTGGTAGGCTCGCGTGGCGGGGCAGCTCGCAGCTGGGATTCCCTTTGTAATCCGTGATAGTTTGCAAGCCCTGCCACAGGCGTAGTAGGATTCGATCTTAGTCCTGTATTGATGCTTTTCCTTGTTGATGGCTCGTCGGAGGTCGTAGTGGGATTTCTTATAAGCATCCGGATTAGTGTCCCGCTCCTTGAAATTGACAGCTCTAGTCTTTAGCTTAGTGCGGATGTTGCCTGTAATCTGTTACAGGAGGGGGTCGCAGTTCCGGAGCGACCCACTAGGTGTCATCCTCCAACTACCTTAGGCACCTCCTTCTCACAGTCTGGACTAATCATAATCCTATTGGTGTCACCTGTGTCTACCTGTTCACCTGTGTATTTATGCCCTCACTTCTCTGTGTTCCCTTGCTCAGTTTTCTCTGCTAGCTTCTCTATGCTCAGCAGTACTAATCAGTGTCTGATCGGAGAAGTATGTACAGGTACTCGAGAAGTGTTCTCCCTGTTTCTTTATTATTTCAGTCATAGTTACTAATTCGTATTTTGGCTGTCAGCCTGTTTTTGGAGACTTATTTGCTCCACCTTTCTTTCATCGTGTTAAGTCTGTTGCTTTGTATCCTGGCTTTGGGACCACCAGTAAAGATCCTTGTTTCACCATCTCTGCTTACTATCTATCCTGCACCGCACCTGGGTCACACCTCACACCAACCCTTACAGTAATCCATGGCTTCTGGTTGGGGTATAATAATAATAATAATATAATATGCCATTTAGCAGACGCTTTTGTCCAAAGCGACTTACAGTCATGTATGTACGTATGGTCACTGTAGTGCCAACATCGGAAACGTGCAATGTGTATGTTGTTGTTGTTGATGATAACATAACATCAACAACATTAACACATTGTGCCATTTGCATGTTTCACATGCGAAACGAGTGAATGAGTGCCCTCCAAATATACCTTACATCCCGCCCCTCACTTGCTTTCTTGCAGTAGAGGTTACTTACGTTCATGGCTATGTGATGATGTGTTATGTCACGTGAAGTTTTACTGTGTACCTTTTTAAACTATTTTTTATACGTGATATAATTTCTGCGCAAGAAAGCAGACAATAAAGTATAATATCATCTCTTCTCATAATTGTTATTGTGAAACAGAGCATGATTCATTCTGGATTTCAAGGCTGGATCACTCACCAACTTTGAAGAGGTGATCCCAGACAGCCACAAAATGTTTCCAGAAGGGGAGGTAGGGCCAGGTGGACTTGGGGAAGAGAATGATGATGGGGGAGAGGCGAAACATCTCTCCTACTGAGACAATGAACTTCTGGGTCTCTTCAGGAACCTCCTCATTCAGACAGCCCATACGGGTCTCAAACAGCACAGAACAGATCCCTGAGGACAGAGAGAAACAATGGTATCAGTTTATTTCATTGTATATAGATTAGATAGATTTATACTTTATTGATATCCAAAGGCATCACATTCAATGCCAGTAGAGAAAGTAGCAGGTATTTACTTAGAAAGTGCATGGTAAAATGGTAATTACACAGTTATAACCTATGAATTACTTGTTTGTTTCTTTATGACCATTTCATGAGTATGATGGCATTATGTGAGGTTAAAGGGTACACTACAGCATCAGGATGGCAGCTTACAGTGTGTATGACGGTGATGATGTCACATCATACAATCGTTATATGCGAGCAAAGACCATAGGATGTATCAAGAACAGGGGTGTCAAACTCATTCCTTGGAGGGCCTAGAATCAATTAAGACCTAGACAACCAGGTGAGGGGAGTTCTTTACTAATTATTTCATGAATTATTTCATAATTACCTTAATTCATCAATCAAGTACAAGGGAGGAGAAGAAATACCCTCCGTGGAATGAGTTTGACACGTGATCTAGAACATTCAGTTACACATTTTCCGTCACTGCTGCCCTTGACCAAATGAATAGGCTGTCCTTCAAAATTATAATAAGAATTGCCTACCTATCAAGGTAGTCAAACGATCATCTACTCAGTATCTACTCAACTTCCAAGGCTAAAGATCACTGTGCAATTACTTCAAGGTCATCGCTCTCTAACAGATATAGCCGTCACAACCCTCACAATGCACCTTGTCCTTTCACATTCACACGCTTCTCCCAATTCACAGAAAAGAGATACCAAAGACACAGAAACACTTGCATCTGTACCAGGACGTAGCGTCCTTACATAACTATAAGATCATGAAAAGGAGGACAGCTTTTTATAATTTATGAAGCAGATATCAGTTCCTCGATTGTTCTAAGATTTTCCTTTCTAATGACTAGACCAGGTGTATTCAAATCTTACCCTACGAGGTCTGGACTAGTTCTGTTTTTCTGTTCTACCGGGTAATTAATTGCACCCACTTGGTGTCCCAGGTCCCTGATTAGAACGGAATAATTTTTTTCAAAGCTGTGGAACTGGCTTAGAGGTTCAGATTTGAATCTGAGGGGGACTAGAAAAGTATTACAGACAGTCATGTCCTCTGTTTACCTTCAAAGGCGAACTTGTAGAGTTCTCCAGCCAGATCGTTCACCATGACCCCATCTCCCTTGGTCTCCCTCAGCCAGGCCACCTTGTCTATGAAGTCTGTGACCACGTCATTGATGGCATTGGTGTAGGCTGAGACATGTTTGGGCTTCAGCATTCGCGGGTTCAGGATACTCCTGATTCGCTGCCACTGAGCACCCATCCTGTAGTATAGACACACACAGAATCATGCTTTAATATGGAGAAGAGAGGTACTGTATAATACTTTGAAACAAAGAAGAACTGTTTCAGAGAGAACATGCAAAACACCCATAGGCAGACAGACCCTCTCATGTGTGCTGTTTTCCATTCTAACTGAGCTCCATTTCCATTTAATCTAAAATTTCTACTTTAGCCAACTTGTTATGTACAGATGTAGGATCTTAATTTGATCACTCTTTTGTTGCTGATAATTTCCCCCCACCACAGGAAATGCAGATGAGCTTTGTGATTTAGATAAATTCACTGAAAACCCACACATTTTGCCAACTTTTTGTGACGTAGTGTCATGTGCCACTGCCATATTATTGTGTGCAAAAAGTGACACAATCGATTTGGGCTGGATGTGTCAATGTGCAGTTCGTACATGCATAATCTATGAGCAGAATTACTATTTTACCTCAATTATCCACAAAACCCCTAGTTTGAAAGCAACTGTTTTTCTGGAAGCAGTGCTGCGCCATTTTCCTTAAATTTGGTCCCACGTGGGCCAGCCCCCTAGTGATTCGAGTTCTAGCCAATGAGCTTCAGCCCCTCGCCATTTGAGTGACAACTAGCAAGATGCACACACAGCAAAGCGGGAGAGAGCGCAATGACATGGTGCACATATCTGCACATATGTGATGTAGTACACAATTCTTCGGGGACCACTTTTGGCTTGTGAGCGCTACTTTCAGAACTACTGGCTAAAAGTATTCAAAAGTAGTGGATAATCTCTTTAACCTAGCTCCCAGCTGCACCACAATCCTTTGCACCACAATCCTTTGCTAGTACAACACTGGTTAACGCATGACATGATGGATCATGCTGAGGTTTTATGTCCTAGGTTTTTTGTTTCATGTACAGTCTGGCTCATCTAGGCTCTTGGTCTGTATGCAGCCCATGGTTCAAGTGTTTGTGCTTGTCAAATTCTTGTGAAATGTCTTGGGCATGTGCCTATTACTACACTGATATTTCAGTGTGCTGTTGGAACAAGCAACACAGGAATAACTACATAACTACATACAAGTAAAACAGCACAACGCCTCTGACCTAAATAGCTTGTAGCATCTCCCTCCTGAGCACACCTGGTGTTTTAAAGTTCAAGATAAGGTGTGCCCTTGGCATTAGGATATCAGGGCCTGCTTAGAGAAAGCAATTGTAAGCAAAGCCTCAGTAGAGTAAGGACTTCAGTTGTGCTCTGTATGCTATATTTACATAAGTATTCAGACCCTTTGCTATGAGACTCGAAATTGAGCTCAGGTGCATCCTGTTTCCTTTGATTATCCTTGAGATGTTTCTACAACTTGATTGGAGTCCACCTGTGGTAAATTCATTTGATTTGACATGATTTGGAAAGGCACACACCTGTCTATATAAGGTCCCACAGTTGACAGTGCATGTCAGAGCAAAAACCAAGCCATGAGGTCGAAGGAATTGTCCGTAGAGCTCCGAGACAGGATTGTGTCGAGGCACAGATCTGGGGAATTGTACCAAATAATTTCTGCAGCATTGAAGGTCCCGATGAACACAGTGGCCTCCATGTGTTAAAATGCTTTTTCCCCCTCATCAATCTACACACAATACCCCATAATGACAAAGCGAAAACAGGTTTTTAGAAATGTTTGCAAATTTATTGAAAATAAAAAACTGAAACATCACATTTACATCAGTATTCAGACCCTTTACTAAGTACCTTGTTGAAGCAACTTTGGCAGTAATTACAGCTTTGAGTCTTATTGGATATGACGCTACAAGCTTGCCACACCTGTATTTGGGGAGTTTCTCCCATTCTTCTCTGCAGATCCTCTCAAGTTCTGTCAGGTTAGGTGGGGAGCATCACTGCACAGATATTTTCAGGTCTCTCCAGAGATGTTCGATCGGGTTCAAGTCTGGGCTCTGGCTGGGCCACTCAAGGACATTCAGAGACTTGTCCCGAAGCCACTCCTGCGTTGTCTTGACTGTGTGCTTAGGGTCATTGTCCTGTTGGAAGGTGAACCTTCGCCCAGTCTGAGGTCCTGTGTACCTGGAGCAGGTTTTCATCAAGGATCTCTCTGTACTTTGCTCCGTTCATCTACCCCTCAATCCTGACTAGTCTCCCAGTCCCTGCCACTGAAAAACATCCCATGATGCTGCCACCACCATGCTTCACCGTAGGGATGGTGCCAGGTTTCCGCCAGACGTGACATTTGGCATTCAGGCCAAAGAGTTAATTCTTGGTTTCATCAGATCAGAGAATCTTGTTTCTCATGGTCTGAGAGTCTTTAGGTGCCTTTTGGCAAACTCCAAGCGGGCTGTCATGTGCCTTTTACTGAGGAGTTGCTTCCGTCTGCCCACTCTACCATAAAGGCCTGATTGGTGGAGTGTTGCAGAGATGGTTGTTCCTCTGGAAGTTTCTCCCATCTCCACAGAGGATCTCTGGAGCTCTGTCAGAGTGACCATCGGGTTCTTGGTTACCTCCCTGACCAAGGCACTTCTCCAACGATTGTGCAGTTTGGCCGGGTGTCCAGCTCTAGGAAGAGTCTTGGTGGTTCCAAACTTCTTCCATTTAAGAATTATGGAGGCCACTGTGTTCATGGGGACCTTCAACACTGCAGACATTTTTTGGTACCCTTCCCCAGATCTGTGCCTCAACACAATACTGTCTCAGAGCTCTACGGACAATTCCTTCGACCTCATGGCTTGGTTTTTGCTCTGACATGCACTGTCAACTGTGGGACCTTATTTAGACAGGTGTGTGCCTTTCCAAATCATGTCCAATCAAATGAATTTACCACAGGTGGACTCCAATCAAGTTGTAGAAACATCTCAAGGATAATCAAAGGAAACACAATGCACCTGAGCTCAATTTCGAGTCTCATAGCAAAGGGTCTGAATACTTAAGTAAATAAATAAAAAAACTGTTTTCACTTTGTCATTATGGGGTATTGTGTGTTGATGAGGAAAAAGTGTCAGCCTATTTGCAACGAATCTCCTTGTTATTGCATTTCCATTTTCATTTTTGTGTGTTGCACTTGCATTCAGTAATGTCTATGAATCACATGAATATGAAGGCATAAATGTATGAAAGCATGTATACTTATTTTAAATGAATGTAGTTCTGTCCTTGTGATGTACTTGTGTCTATTGATCTTATGTATTATGTCATGTTTTATGTTTTGTTTGGACCCCAGGAAGAGTAGCTGAAGCTTTATGGGATTGTAATAAAATCCTAAAATAATAAATAATAAATATCCTGGCTGTGCAATGACAGTAGCCTGATCCTAGATTGTACTGTATAGCCAACTCCTACACTCTTAAAAAAAAGAGTTCCAAAAGGGTTCTTCTGCTGTCCCCATAGGAGAACCCTTTTTGGTTCCAGGTAGGACCCTTTTTTGTTCCAGGTAGAACCTCTGTGGAAAGTGTTCTACATGGAACCCAAAAGGTTTCTACCTGAAACCAAAAGCATTCTACCTGGAACCAAAAAGGGTTCTTCAAAGGATTCTCCTGGGGGACAGCCAAATAACCTTTAGGTTCTAGATAGCACCTTTTTTCTAAGAGTGTATGGCCCTTGTCATGACCATAGGAGTTGGCACGGCAGCACAAACAGATCTGGGATCAGACTACAATGACAGGGCCTGGGACTGGGTTTCCACTGTCTACTCACTCTGTGAGGGGCCCATAGGCGTGGTTCCTCAGCTCGCGGTAACTCCTCCAGTGGGGCATGTCCGTACGGGTGGGGTGGCGGCCCTCCTGTCTCAAAACCTGCTCAATCAGTTCAGCACTGGCCACGTTCACTATCACCAAGGGCCCGTACTTTGACTTCCACAGAGGGCCATAGATCTTGCTGTGTTCAATCTGGGGGAGAGGGGAGAAGAGCATAATTGCAAAACAATTTTATGGAATGGTTTTGATAAAAGAGTGCATGCATGGCACATAATAGTCCACAATGTGAGGATAATAGGTTGAAAAAAGTATAACTGCACATTGTTTTGTCCAATAGAGGTCTTGGTCACATCGTGATACTTTTATTATGATGTTTACCTGGCAAGAAATGCAGCTCAGAGAGTTCAAACTGGTCTAAACATGCCATTCATTTAGTCAGGAATCCCATGCATGTCTTTCTACAGTGGGGCAGGAATAATGTGATACAATACCTTCAGAAGGTATTCACACCCCTTGACTTTTTCCACATTTTGTTGTGTTACAGCCTGAATTTAAAATGGATTAAAGGTAGATGTTTTGTCACTGGCCTACACACAATACCCAATAATGACAAAGTGGAATTATGTTTTTAGAAATGTTTACAAATTAATAAAAAATGAAAAGCTGAAATGTCTTGAGTCAATACAGTGGCTTGCGAAAGTATTCACCCCCCTTGGAATTTTTCCTATTTTGTTGCCTTACAACCTGGAATTAAAATTGATTTTTGGGGGGGTTTGTATCATTTGATTTACACAACATGCCTACCACTTTGAAGATGCAAAATATTTTTTATTGTGAAACAAACAAGAAATAAGACAAAAAAACAGAAAACTTGAGCGTGCATAACTATTCACCGCCCCAAAGTCAACACTTTGTAGAGCCACCTTTTGCAGCAATTACAGCTGCAAGTCTCTTGGGGTGTGTCTCTCTAAGCTTGGCACATCTAGCCACTCGGATTTTTGCCCATTCTTCAAGGCAAAACTGCTCCAGCTCCTTCAAGTTGGAAGGGTTCCGCTGGTGTACAGCAATCTTTAAGTCATACCACAGATTCTCAATTGGATTGAGGTCTGAATTTGACTAGGCCATTCCAAGACATATAAATGTTTCCCCTTAAACCACTCAAGTGTTGCTTTAGCAGTATGCTTAGGGTCATTGTCCTGCTGGAAGGTGAACCTCCGTCCCAGTCTCAAATCTCTGGAAGACTGAATTTCCCTGTATTTAGCGCCATCCATCATTCCTTCAATTCTGACCAGTTTCCCAGTCCCTGCCAATGAAAAACATCCCCACAGCATGATGCTGCCACCACCATGCTTCACTGTGGGGATGGTGTTCTCGGGGTGATGAAAGGTGTTGGGTTTGCGCCAGACATAGCATTTTCCTTGATGGCCAAAAAGCTCAATTTTAGTCTCATCTAACCAGAGTACCTTCTTCCATATGTTTGGGGAGTCTCCCACATGGCTTTTGGCGAACACCAAACGTGTTTGCTTCTTTCTTTCTTTAAGCAATGGCTTTTTTTCTGGCCACTCTTCCGTAAAGCCCAGCTCTGTGTATGGCTTAAAGTGGTCCTATGGAAAGATACTCCAATCTCCGCTGTGGAGCTTTGCAGCTCCTTCAGGGTTATCTTTGATCTCTTTGTTGCCTCTCTGATTAATGCCCTCCTTGCCTTGTCCATGAGTTTTGGTGGGCGGCCCTCTCTTGGCAGGTTTGTTGTGGTGCCATATTCTTTCCATTTTTTTTATAATGGATTTAATGGTGCTCCATGGGATGTTCAAAGTTTCAGATATTTTTTATAACCCAACCCTTATTTGTACTTCTCCACAACTTTGTCCCTGACCTGTTTGGAGAGCTCCTTGGTCTTCATGGTGCCGCTTGCTTGGTGGTACCCCTTGCTTAGTGGTGTTGCAGACTCTGGGGCCTTTCAGAACAGGTGTATATATACTGAGATCATGTGACAGATCATGTGACACTTAGATTGCACACAGGTGGACTTTATTTAACTAATTATGTGACTTCTGAAGGTAATTGGTTGCACCAGATCTTATTTAGGGGCTTCATAGCAAAGGGGGTGAATACATATGCACGCACCACTTTTCCGTTATTTATTTTTTAGAATTTTATGAAACAAGTTATTTTTTTCATTTCACTTCACCAATTTGGACTATTTTGTGTATGTCCATTACATGAAATCCAAATAAAAATCAATTTAAATGACAGGTTGTAATGCAACAAAATAGGAAAAACACCAAGGGGGATGAATACTTTTGAAAGGCACTGTAAGTATTCAACCCCTTTGTTATGGCAAGCCTAAATACGTTCAGGAGTAAAAATGTGCTTAACAAGTCACATAATAAGTTGCATTGACTCACTCTGTGTGCAATAATAGTGTTTAACATGAGTTTTTGAATGACTACCTTTTCTCTGTACCCCACACATACAATTATCTGTAAGGTCACTCAGTCGAGCAGTGAATTTCAAACACAGACTCAACCACAAAGACCAGGGAGGTTTTCCAATGCCTCGCAAAGAAGGGCACCTATTGGAAGAAGACATTGAATATCCCTTTGAGCATGGTGAAGTTATTAATTACACTTTGGATGGTGTATCAATACACCCAGTCACTACAAAGATAACGGCGTCCTTCCTAACTCAGTTGCCGGAGAGGAAGGAAACCGCTTAGGAATTTCACCATGAGGCCAATGGGGACTTTAAAACCATTACAGAGTTTAATGGCTGTGATAGGAGAAAACTGAGGATGGATCAACAACATTGTAGTTACTCCACAATACTAACCTAAATGACAGAGTGAAAAGAAGGAAGCCTGTACAGAAAAAAAATATTCCAAAACATGCATCCTGTTTGCAATAAGGCACTAAAGTAAAACTGCAAAGAATGTGGTAAAGAAGTGTACTTTATGTCCAGAATACAAAGTGTTATGTTTGGAGCAAATCCAACACAACACATCACTGAGTACCATTAGTCATATTTTCAAGCATGGTGGTGGCTGCATCATGTTATGAGTATACTTGTCATCGGCAAGGACTAGGGAGTTTTTTAGGATAAAAAGAAACAGAATAGAGCGAACCACAGGCAAAATCCTAAAGGAAAACCTGGTTCAGTCTGGTTTCCAACATACACTGGGAGACAAATTCACCTTTCAGCAGGACAATAACCTAAAACACAAGGCCAAATATACACTGGAGTTGCTTACCAAGACAACATTGAATGTTCCTGAGTGGCCTAGTTACAGTTGTGACTTCAATCAGCTTGAAAATATATGGCAAGACTTGAACATGTCTGTCTAGCAATGATCAACAACCAACTTGAAAGAGCTTGAATAATTTTTTTAAGAACAATTTGGAAATATTGTACAATCCAGGTGTGCAACACTTAAGAGATTTACTCAGAAAACTCACAGCTGTAATCGCTGCCAGAGGTGATTCAAACATGCATTGTCTCAGGGGTGTGAATACTTATGTAAATCAGATATTTCTGTATTTCATTTTCATTAAATTTGCAAAAATGTATTTTAAAAAATGTTTTCACTTATGGGGTTTGTGTGTTCATGGCTGAGTATTTTTTTAAATCCTTAATTGCAATACTTCATCTTCAAACATGTCAAATTGATATATACATGTGAAATCCCATGAAATATTGCAATTAAGGATTAAAACATCTTCAGAAATCAGTGATTTGGGGACCATCTTGGGCACATTCTTACAACAATTTTTTGAATAATTTAACATCTTTATATATCTGGCACACCTGGCTCATTTGGCTGTGTATTCTACATCACTGTGAACATTTATGATATTATTGGGCATTCTACAATTATATTTCATACAGGTATGGTGATGGGATTAATGCATGAATCCTGTGATGGCCCTGTATCTACAAATATTTTTAAAACCCTATTCTAGCTGTGTGGGTGCAATCTTGTGCTTCTATCACTAAAGTTACAATCCATAAACATAGCTGCCCCACTACATGGAATTCTATGGCTAAACTTCCAACATTCTACTGTCATTTGGATTCTCAAATGACTGCCTCGCCTGGTTCACCAACTACTTCTCAGATAGAGTTCAATGTGTCAAATCGGAGGGCCTGTTGTCTGGACCTATGGCAGTCTCTATGGGGGTGCCACAGGGTTCAATTCTTGGGCCGACTCTTTTCTCTGTGTATATCAATGACGTCGCTCTTGCTGCTGGTGACTCTCAGATCCACCTCTACGCAGACGACACCATTTTGTATACATCTGGCCCTTCATTGGACACTGTGTTAACAAACCTCCAAACGAGCTTCAATTCCATACAACACTCCTTCAGTAGCCTCCAACTGCTCTTAAACACTAGTAAAACTAAATGCATGCTCTTCAACCGAACGCTGCTTGCACCCGCCCACCCGACTAGAATCACTACTCTCGACGGGTCTGACCTAGAGTATGTGGACAACTACAAATATCTAGGTGTCTGGTTAGACTGTAAACTTTCCTTCCAGACTCACATTAAGAATCTCCAATCCAAAGTTAAATCTAGAATCGGTTTCCTATTTCGCAACAAAGCCTCCTTCACTCATGCTGCCAAACATGCCCTCGTAAAACTGACTATCCTACCGATCCTTGACTTCGGCGATGTCATTTACAAAATAGCCTCCAACACTCTACTCAGCAAATTGGATGTAGTCTATCACAGTGCCATCCATTTTGTCTCCAAAGCCCCATATAATACCCACCACTGTGACCTGTACGCTCTTGTTGGCTGGTCCTCACTACATATTCGTCGCCAAACCCACTGGCTCCAGGCCATCTATAAATCACTGCTAGGCAAATCCCCGCCTTATCTTAGCTCATTGGTCACCATAGCAACACCCACCCGTAGTCTGCGCTCCAGCGGGTATATCTCACTGGTCATCCCCAAAGCCAACACCTCCTTTGGCCGCAATTCCTTCCAGTTCTCTGCTGCCAATGACTGGAACAAATTGCAAAAATCTCTGAAGCTGGAGACACTTATCTCCCTCACTAACTTTAAGCATCAGTTGTCAGAGCACCTTACCGATCACTGCACCTGTACACAGCCCATCTGAAATTAGCCCGCCCAACTACCTCATCCCTATATTGTTATTTATTTTGCTCATTTGTACCCCAGTATCTCTATTTGCACATCATCTCTTGCACATCTATCATTCCAGTGTTAATACTAATTGTAATTATTTTGCACTATAGCCTATTTTATTGCCTTACCTCCATAACTTGCTAAATTTGCACACACTGTATATTATATGTATTTCTGTTGTATTTTTGACTTTGTTTTGTTTTACCCCATATGTAACTCTGTGTTGTTGTTTTTATCGCACTGCTTTGCTTTATCTTGGCCAGGTCGCAGTTGTAAATGAGAACTTGTTCTCAACTGGTTTACCTGGTTAAATAAAGGTGAAAAGAAAAAAAAGATTAATTGCACAATATGGGCTGTTTTTGAACAATAGTTGTAGGTGGTGCTTTCGAAAATGGTTTTATTATATATAATTTGAAAGGTAATTTCATGACCTTTCAGAACCACTTGTCAAACAAAATGTTTAATGTATCAGGGTTTCGTTTTTAAAGCAATTTATACAGGTAAATCTGATATGTACCCTAGAGGTCAAAGGTCAAAGTCTGTTGACCTGAACATTCCCGAAAATATGCCTAATGGATAGCTGTGAATCTAAGCTTTCCAATTATATATGATTAAACTGTATATGTGACAAATAACTTGTTGTATACTGTATACATTGTTTGTCAAAGGGTAAAATCCCTATTGGAAAAATGTATGGGATGGAGGGAGGGATGAAAGCAAGTGTTATTACACAGACAAAGCTGCCATTGCTACTCTGCTATCACACATTTTCTAACTCTGGGGACATAGAGCTTCAAGAAAATCACTATGAAATATCGTCACGCCACCCCAAATCAGCCGGACCGAACCCCTGGCCCATGGACTAGGAGATTAGGCATAATAATACGCAACCAGTGTAGTATAACACTAGCAGGTAGGTTTCACAATGCACTGTAATAACACTGTACAGTAACGTTACTTACTTGCATTTGATGTGTTGTCTGAAAATACCCTTTCCCGAAAAGCCAATATAAAGACCTGAGAAAACTAGGCCCATCCAAATCATCCATAGTTTTCTGTTTATTGTTGTCCCCCACGACAGTGGTAGTGGTATAGGCATCGCGCCGCCCGTCACCAATGCAGGTTAATGTCGTTGTCACTCTTTTAATCCCGTTCCTATTCTCCTGTGTACAGGCACGCAGTCGGATCTGTAATAATGATCTGCTAAACATGTTGACGCATAAATTGTCCTTCCGGCTGCTGGAAAGTGTAGTGTGTTATTCTTATCCGTACGACTGAGCCCTCTCCTGCCTATTATAATGGCCACTTGTTTTTATCTACTGAGAGAGAGCGCAGCCAGCCAGCCAACAGTCACTGTTGCCCTAGTTTTTCAGAACGCGAGTGAACTTTGATATCGTTTATTGTCGGCTATCAATGTGAACTCTCCTTTACTGCCAGAGGAAACCTTTCCCTACAGTCCCAAGGTTACAGTCAGTGGCTAGAGCTCTATAAATCATCAACGTGGATTTAGTTTTTTGAGATACCCCTACCCGTGGTAGAACAAAACACAACTATGTTTTTCCACATCTCTATTTGCTCCCATTTATGAAATGGATGATTGTGAAAAATATTTCACTGCAAAAGTGGTTAAATTGATAGATATTGTGACTAATCCTACACTCAAAACGTGCAGACTAATGCCTGGTTGGACGGGTGTGGGACACATAAACTCATATAACCCAATATTGGAAGCTCTGATATTGCAAAAAAATTGAAATACAAGTAGTCAATACACAAACAAACAGCGTTAGGGTATCTTAATGCATCTTGGAAATATAGTCCTGTAAATACAGAGATACAATAGGCAGAAATATCAACTATGAACAGGCTATTGTTATAAAATGTCCAATTAAGGATTTTTAAAATCTCACCCATGTACTCACAATACCCCATAAGTGAACAATTTTTTATTATACAATTTTGCTAATTCTATGAAAATGAATTACAGAAATATATCATTTACATAAGTATTCACACCCCTGAGTCAATACTTTGTAGAAGCACCTTTGGCAGCGATTACAGCTGTAAGTCTTTCTTGGTAAGTCTCAAGGAGCTTTGCACACCTGGATTGCGCAACATTTGCCCATTATTCTTTTCAAAATTATTCAGGCTCTGTCAAATTGGTTGTTGATCATTGCTAGACAACCATTTTCAGGTCTTGCCATAGATTTGTGGTGAGTGCATAGTTTGGGTGCAATATTATCCTGATTGGGTTGAGCTGGCACATTGTTTCTGTCCAAAAATCATGTCCACCATCCTGGCTGCCTGCCCTAGAGTTGCCATACATGTTGACTTGGTGACATTATGGTGAATGGGGTGGATGCAACCACACATGACAAGCACATAAGACAGGTGTTCACTACAATAAACCGACACAACCTGACACTCATTGACAAGAAATGCCATCAATTTAGTAGGCCTTTGCATGTCATAGGAATCGTGCCTATCCAATATCATTGCCATCCTGAATCTCCCAGTCTGCCATAGAGTTGACATACATGTTGACTTGGTGACATTATGGTGCATGGGGAGGATGCAACCACATATGCTGATAAGCTCATAAGGCAGGTGTTCACCACATTGACCAACACACCTTTCCAATGGCAATGCCATCCTGAATCTCCCAGAACTGTCCTCAATAGGCCCACTCCACCATCAGTTCCGCCTCTGGCAGTTAATAAAGACAGAGACGTCATGGAACTGGACTGCCACATGTCAGAAGGCAATTCAACAGCCAAAATGCAGTCTGGAAAGCAGAGATGTGGACTCACGTGACTTGGACTCCAGTACTACTCGAGTCGCAAATTTTGCAACTTGAGACTTGACTTGGCAAAAAGAAAAAACACTTACATTTTTACATTTGAGTCATTTAGCAGACGCGCTTATCCAGAGCGAATTACAGTTAGTGAGTGCATACATTCTTCATACTGGCCACTACATTTTCACTTGCCACTTGACTTCGACTTGAGCATTTATGACTCTCGGGACAAAGAATGTGTGTGTGTATATAAGGATGTTCCTCATTGTGAGGTGAATGCACCGATTTGTAAGTTGCTCTGGATAAGACGAAAATGTAAATGTAAATGTGAGGGGCAGAATTCTCAATGAATAAAGACGACCTGACTATGCAGACTGGGACTCTGTCCGTTTCTTAAGAGACACACAGAGACACTGAAATAGTTGAGTACAACCATTGAGAGTAAATAATTATCATAACAGTTTGCAAACAATGTAAAAAATAAATAAACAAATAAACAAATCCTTGAGTTAATAAAGCTGCATACAAACATGGTCTCTTGAGTAAGGCAGCTCCAAAATGCAGGTGTTTCAGCCTAGCTCAGTGCTTTCTGTGGTGGAGGGGCAGTCAGCGAAAGCACATAGTATAGGCATTGGTAATTTTCTCTAGTTGCGCCGTGATTGGCTCAGTGTTCTGTTACTCATGGGGATACTATGTCACTACAGAATCTTCAGGGAGAGCTAGGCAGTTCATGCCCCCTTGGGTGCTGCCATATATTTACATTAGAAGTGCCCATCTGTTAAGTGAATTATTTAACAAACTATTTTAGTGTCTCTGTGCGTCTCCCAAAAGGTTGTAAGTCTTTTGGGATTTAAGTAACGGCCAGAGTCCCGGTCTGCATAGTCAGAGATATTTATTCATTGAGAATTCTGAAACAAAATGGTGGTACAATCCTTTTATACACATAAGTCATACTAAAAATCCTGCCCCCCCCTCCACTATACACATCTTGTAAACACACACACACCTCGGCTCAGCTCATGTTTTCCTCTGCTCTCCTGACCATCACTGTTCTTATCTTTTCCCACTCCTTGCTCGGCCAGGTACAGATATCGCATCCTCCCTAAATTGGGAGGCCCCTTTATCTTGGTTTAGACAGTTCTCCATTGTTGTCTGGTCTAACTTTTACTCACATTGCTAAATAGTAGCTCAATGGTAGCTTACTGGTCCTACACTCACACATTTCTAACACATTATACACAGTTTCAGGGTGTAATAATTAGTCATTAATAATTAATCTATCAATCCACCCTTTGACTAAATATTACGCACATACAAAATATATGTTGTTATAGAAATAAATCACACTCATTGAAGTATATAAGTTGGTTTGCATATAAAAACGTTAAAAAGTGTCTCATTCAATACAGGTTCATCAGGGTTACCCCGTGATTAAAAGCGTAATGTTACTATTTAGCAATGGTACCTAACCTGTTTACCCACTATCTGGAAACAACAGTCTAAGCCTATAGTGAAGAACATTTGCTTCATCACATCCTGCAATATTGATTAATTAGTACATCATACTTAAAACGAGACTTTAATACACAAAAGTCATTACAATAACTTTTAAACTAGAGATTTGTAGTTCTAGGTTAACATCCAATCACAGCTCTTCGTTAGATTTTCACTGCAACCTTCACACATTAGAACTAAGAAAAGTTTCATCCAGTCTCAAACTATCTGAATCGTCGTCATCCTCCACCAAGCCTGGTAGGTCATATCCTTCATTCCTTAGGTCGGAGTCCGGGGATTGGGCCGTATCTCACCATCTGTTGGGAAACTGCCTTCTCCATCGCCTTGCTCACCAACCCTCGGACACAGGGAATAAGACAACATCCACAAAGAACAAGCATACCCATAGAAGCTATAGCTGCACCCAGAATAGTTACAACAATAGTTTTCCATTTACCAAATATGTTATCAAACCAACCGTTTAGGGAGCTATCAATACCAGAGTTCTCAGCCAGTTCGTTCGCCAGCGTGGTGAGTCCCTGAAGCGCTTTGGTCACGGACCCGTCCGGTGCTGTATTGTTGGGGATGAAAGTACAGCACATAGATCCAAACAGAACACAAACTCCGCCCCGCTCAGCCAAAAGCATATCTAAAGCTATTCTATTCTGCCATGCCATTAAGCTAGTTGCCGCTGTCTGCTCAGCCAATCCCTTTATTGCACCACGAGTGTGGTTTATAAATCTTTGCTGGTTATAGTAAATATAATTTATCCAATCTAGGTTTTTATTAATTGTTGACCACCAGAAAAGACTTGATTCAAACCCAGCTGCGATCTGATTCCTAGCTTTGAATTCTTCTGGAACCCCTCGAGGTACTCCTATCCCATCAATATATATCCTTTCATCAAAGGATCCCGGTAGGAGGTCCCGCTTTCTACGTGACAACTCACCAGTCTCTGACACGTTTGATTGTTTGATGAGAGTGAAGGGCATTACCAGCTGAGCTAGCGCACAGGTTCCTGTCCAATTAGTATGTAGGTGAGGCCACAGTCTATCACCACACAACCACCAGATGTCAGCACGGGCCTGGTTTTGGTTCCTAAAATCCTCTGGCTGCAACAAAGAGGAGAGATTAGTCATGGTCTCTTTAGTTGTGACATTCTCTGTGTGGGAGCAGGAGCTAAGATGCCCTACCCTGTATCCTATTTTATCAGTCCTAGAGAAACAATAGTAAGACTCCCCTGAGACTTCAAACGGAGGTAACCTAGGTCGGGGTGACTTTGTTATCGGGGGATACAGATAGTGCAAGCTACTACAAGACTCCTTCACCACATTCCCAGGTGGCTTGAACAATTTAATCACGCAAGATAAACCTGATGGAGAGTTAAAGCCCGTCAAGGGGAACGGAGTAGTTGTTAACCTTGGTTTGGCTGTCCCACAGGCATAACAGTCCTCTTTAGACATAGTTCTTGCCGTATACTGAATCCATTCCAACCACAGGTTAGGATCCCTGTACCCCGTCTCCACCTGTACTACTTCCTTCAGGTCTATAGTTTGCACTATCTTCACCACGGCCCCGGTCTCACTACCTCCCTCAGAGAGGTTTACTCTATAGGGTGCCCCAGTTGAAGAGGATATCTCACTTGTCAGGTCTGTAACATCTGCTGGGTTGATTACTACCCAGAAAGCCACTAATGGGTCTCCAAAACATTTGCGGTCAAATCCTATGTACCACATTCCCTCATCCGTAGCCTTTACCTGTTTTAGCGTAATTCGGACTTTCAGACAGTACCTACCCTTATATGGGTCGCACTGCCATTTCTGGTAATTCCCTACTTTCACAATACTCCACCTGTCCTTAAACTGTGTATGGAGATTGACATATCCCCCTCGCTCGGTATGAGCAACTACATGGTCCCAGGATGTACATGGTGACATACATATATATCTCCCATCCTTTATGATACTACCAGCCAGTAGTCCCCAACTTCCCAACTGGTCCGCAAAGACCTCAAAGGTGATGTCCTTCCCTACAGTCCCTAGTACTTCCCCTTTCCCTACGTCTAGCTGTCTCCTATGCCTTCGTAGACTGTGCTCAGGTATTATTTTATCAACTTGTGTTAGGTTAACTACTACTTCTGGCGGATCAGGAGGGTTTGAGTGTGTTAGGAATATGGCCCCCACAATCAGACAGCTACCTACCGTCAGGAGACCTGTGAATCCCCACCCTCGCCCTGAGAACATGTCAGATGCCAGAG
Organism: Coregonus clupeaformis; assembly: GCF_020615455.1. Classification (NCBI taxonomy): domain Eukaryota; kingdom Metazoa; phylum Chordata; class Actinopteri; order Salmoniformes; family Salmonidae; genus Coregonus; species Coregonus clupeaformis. Next base: position 27,340,231 of record NC_059214.1, on the reverse strand, counting down.
GCCAACCCATTGCTTTACCTTCTATCGAACTCACACAGGGATGATCAGACAGGGTAAGGGAATCTTCGTTAAGGAGTCAACCCCCGAGCCCTAGTGGTGATCGGTTCTTTCTCCTAACTCTGTGTTTGTTCGTCAGGTGTAGCTGGGTTTACCTTTTTACAGTGTGTGACATTCACCCAGGTGGATCTTTCCGCAATTCTTACAGCGAAGGCCGTCACCAACAGGACCTGATATGGACCTTCCCAACAGGGCTGCTTCCAGTCTTTCTCTTTAAGGATTGGATCCACACCCAGTCACCTGGTTGGATGGAGTGGGTTACCTTCTCCTTTAGTTCTCCTGTGGGGCACAAAATCTTTGACATACGTGTTTGGTTAATGAACAGTCTTCTCATGTGTTGTGCCAACGTGTCTTCTACTTCTATGTCTGCCTGTTCTGGCCCTGCCAACTGTGGCATCCTGTAAGGTCTTCCAAACACTTTCTCAAAGGGGGACAATCCATTCTTATCTGGCGTTATTCTGATAGTCATTAGTACGATTGGCAGACATTGTACCCAATTCCTTCCTGTGCTCATGTGAGTTTTTCGTAATCTAGCCTTAATTGTCTGATTCATGCGTTCGATAAGTCCAGCCGATTTCGGGCTATACGAACAATGCTTCTTCATGTTTATTTGTAACTTCTGTCCAATATTATATATTACTTGATTAGAAAAATGGGATCCATTATCAGAAAAAATAGTTTCTGGAAGGCCGAACCTTGGTATTATATCCTGGCATATTGCTTTTGCTACTGTTATAGCATCTGCCGAGGAGGTAGGGAAAGCTCTACCCATTTAGTGTATTTGTCTATTATAGTCAAACACCACTTCTTTCCCTCACTCCTGGTCAGCTCTATAAAGTCCATTTCTAATTGTTGAAAGGGGTACTTAGCCGGAGGGTACTCACCCAGAGGTGCCCTTTGTCTGCCCTGGTGATTACTTTGAGCACAGATAACACATCTTGAACAAAAGTTTTTTAAATAATTTGTAATCCCATATGCAACAAAGTGTTGTCTAATCTGCTCTACCATCCCTCCGGTTGACACATGGCTCTGCCCGTGTGTCAATATTGCAGCATATCTAAACAGTGATTTCGGGAGAATTGGTAAGCTGTCTTTGACCCATATTCCTTCCTTATTTACTACGCCTTGCTTTACCCATCTGTGAACTTCCTTAATTGGGGCCCTACTGTAGCTCTCTATAAGTAGATCTCTGTCTATCGAAACTTCCTCTTTTGACAGCTGACTGGAACCAGAGAAGTGTTTTGACCCAGCCTTCTTAGCTTCCTCATCTGCCTTTGCATTCCCCAAAGTAATGCTATCCTTCCCTGTAGTATGCGCCTCACACTTACATATTGCGAGCTTTTTGGTAATAGTACTGCATCTAGGAGGTCAAGAATCAACTCTGCATGTGTTATTGGTTTACCCAGTCGTAACCATTCCTCTATTCTTCCACTGGGCAGCAAAGACGTGTAAGGTATTAAAGGCATATGCACTGTCGGTATAGATAGTTATAACCTTCCCTTTACCCAGTTGGCATGCTTTTGTTAATGCCACTATCTCTGCCTGTTGGGCAGAGTAGTTTCTTGGTAAGGGTTCAGCAGCTAGAACCTTGTTCTCTGTCACTACAGCATAACCAGTTGCATTCGTGCCATCAGGATTCTTCCTAGAAGATCCATCAACAAACATTGTTACTTCACAACATGGTATAGCTAAGTCTGTTAAGTCAGGCCTGGGTTGTACTATTTTTTCAGTTTCTTCAATACAGTTATGGGGACTACCATCATTCACAACTGGAACCAATGTTGCAGGTTTCAGCGTTGTACATCGTTCAATAGTTAGATTTGGCATGTTCAGCAATCTTATCATACAAGATAGGTGTCGTGCTGGTGACATGTACGCCATCTTGTGTTCCAATAGCAGAATTGACACTGCATGTGGAACTTTTAAGGTTAGATCATGGTATAGTACTATTGAAGCTGAGTCCTGCACTGCATTAGCAGCTGCCACAACTGATTGCAAACAGACAGGCATTGCCTGAGCCACCTCATCAAGTCTTGAAGAAAAATATGCTACCGGTTTATTTTTGTCCCCATGTTTTTGTGTCAGTACTGATGTCATATATCCCTCTCTACAATCCACAGTTTGAGTGAATGGTCTGTCATATCTAGGGAACGCCAGCACCGTTGAAGAGGTCAAAAATTGCTTAATTTCCTCAAATTGCAAATCAGCCTCGTTATTCCAGATTATTTTATCATGTGCTGCCATAGCTTTTCCATAGATAAGATCACTCAATTTTCCAGTGTGTAATGCATAATGGGGAATCCATGCTCGACAGTAATTTATCATTCCCAAAAAGCTCATCATTTGTTTCTTATTCAGAGGTTTAGGAGCTTCTAATATTGGTGTTTTTCTTGAGGAGTTTAGGGTTCTCCCCTCCTGCGTTATCGTGTGACCTAGATATATTACCTCTTTCTGCCAGAGTTGTAGACCTTGTGCCCTTGTCCTGCCATAAAAGTTAACAACTGGAGAGTATCCTTTTTACACCCCTCCTTTGAGGGGTTTGCTACCAGTATATCATCGACATATATCAAAATTTGGCTCCCCTCTTGGGGTTCAAACATTCCCAGGTTACGTGTGATAGCCTGGGAAAAATTTTTAGGACTTTCAGAATAATCTTGTGGAAGTCTCGAGTATGTGTATTTCTGACCTTTGAAGGTAAAGCCAAACCATCCTTGACTATCAGGATGTACAGGTATACTAAAGAAAGCATTAGCTATGTCTATCACAGTAAAGTAAGAATGTTCTGGTTTCAATTGGTTCAATAGAGTGTGTGGGTCTGGAACACAGGGTGCTCTTGGAATGATGTTCTTATTTACCCCCTGTAGGTCCATTACCATTCGCCAATCATTGCTTGGAGCTGCCTTCTTTACTGGAAATACAGGTGAATTACACTGTGCCTCATCCCCCGAATTATCATCCACCTTTGAGTAAGTGGTCAAATGTGGGAGTAATCCCTATAATGGCTTCTGGTTTCATTGGATATTGTTTTTGGTATGGCCTATGGTTTGACCGCTGGAACCACCTGGACTGGAGTTACTCCCTTAATTAACCCCCACATCGGCTGGTCCCTTAGACCACAACTCTAGAGGTACAATCTCAAGGTCTCTTTCTTGTTCCTCTGTGAGGAAAATATCTGGTCATCAATTATCACATCCTATGTCTAGGTGCACAGCGGGTGTGCAACCTGCTCTCCAATTCAACTTCCTACGATATCGGCCGGTTGATTGGCTATGTTGGTCCCCGTTAGGAGCAGTCTGCCAGTCTTTAACATACTTTGCCTGTGTCACCCATTTCCCCAGATCTAACCACTCCTCTTGAGTTTCCTTTGCCAAGGAGACATGTGGGCTCCATCTCTCTCTATAGAATTGCTGACTCTGTGGCCCCAATTCGACTTCTGCTGCTGCATGGGTGTCATCATAATGAAACCATTTCAAGCCTATTGTCCTTTCTGTGGTTTTAAACAGAGCTTCCTCATATTCTTTACTAGGGACAGAGTGTGTATTATACCACAGAGTACAATGTAAGTCATCCTCAGTCATTTTATGTGAGTCAGGTACTAGGGTTTTAGTCAAGTCTACTAAGGTCTTTGGTATGTCTGAGTTACCTCCCCTCAACAGGTCCTGGCTATACCAATAACATGGTTCCCCTTCACCACTTACAACCATATTATCCTTTATCACATGAGCCTGCATTCCCCTCACTGTCGGTCTTACTTCTATGTTTAACTGCGTCAACGCATCTCTTCCCAATAGATTAACAGGACACTGTACTGAAATCAGTACAGGCAGAGTAGCTTCACTCCCTGTCTTTACATGTTTCAGTGTTACTGGTGCAGACAGCTGTTCAATACCTTTATGACCAGAGGCTGATCGCACTATAATTTTTTTCTCCATTAATGTCAATTCCCTCTGGTGCATTATCTTTACAAATACAGGTTCGGTCTGCCCCAGTATCACAGAGAAATGTTATCTTTTTACCCATTACTGTCAATGTTAGGTATGGTTTCTGTTCCTGTTGTAATGCCAAATCTACAAGAGACAGATCAAACACCTCCAGTTCTCTCTCCTGCTTCTCCTGATTTCTCTCTTCCTCCCACTCTAGTCATGCCTCCTCTTCTTCCTCTGATTCTGGCTTTCTCCCCCTGTCTCTTCCTCCTCTGCCTGGATTATACTTTCCTCCTGTTTTCCTCTCTTCCCCTTCTTCTTACAGTCTCTTGACTGGTGCCCTTTCCTTCCACAGTGATAACACGGTTCCTCACATTCTCTAGCAAAATGTCCCGTTTTGTCACAATTGAAACACTTCCATTCACTCCTGTCTCCACTATTACCGTTGCCTCTCTTCTCTCCTAGGTTCTTCCAGTCTCTCCTACCTCCCATCTCCCTAGGACTGCCACTAGGTACTCAGCTCCCTTCGCTTCCTTTCTCTTGTTTCGTTCCTTTACATTCTGTTCATGATGGATTGCATAACGTTTAACCTCAGCTAAGGTGGCCGTCCCCCAGCCAATTAGGGTATTTTTTATTGTTTGAGAGATTTCTGGCCTCATTCCCACTTAGGAAGGCAATCTTTAACTGTTGGTGATACGGACCCTCTGGTGCCCCCTGGTCCTGGATCTATTAGCCCACTGTTTGCATTGAACACATCTCTCAGTCTCTCTAGGTATTGACTAATAGTCTCACTGTCTCCCTGTTTACACTCATGGACCTTGGAGAAGTCGGCATGTCTGTGATAATATTCTCTCAGATTATCACAGAGTTGTGCCAAATTATCTCCATAAGCCCCCTCCTTCTGCCCACTCTAGGACCTGCGCATTCCCGTCTCCGGGAACCCAGTTCCCCTCTCACTGCCGCCCAGTCTTTTAACACTATCTGTCTGACTGCCCTCTCTAGTTCCCTGTATTCAGCTTAAAGCTGGCGGTCAGCCCTTCCATATCTCTTCTGAACTGGTGTACCCCCGTCTTGGGGGTGGGGTATCCCTTCCACTGCTCTCACTACATCTCTCTGGGTCCATGCTCTGTATACTTGTAATGTATCAGGCTGGTTGTCTTCTCCTGCTCTGGGGTTTGGCAGGGCTATTAAGGGACAGGATTGCTCCATTTTACCCTTACCACTGCCAGCCCCATCTGATTCTTCCCCTTCTGACTCATCATTCCCCTTTCTCTTGGCCTCAGCCCTGTGCCTCTAGCTTTTTCCTTTTCTCTTTCTCCCTTTTAGCCTCCTGTCTGACTTTCTCTGCCCTTGTCCTGTACTCCTCTACCTCTGGCTCTTCCTCACCTTCATCTTCCCCTTCCTCCTCCAGCCCCCTTCTTCCTCATAGGGAGGTGGGGCCGGTGGGGGGGCGACATTATTCCCCCTGCACTCTCCTTCTCCTCCCTACGTATTCATCATCTGGATTTTCTCTCCATGCCTGGTCTGCCAAGTTTGGATATAACCTTTCTGCCCTCTGCTCTGGGGAGGCACGGAGACCTCAACCTTCACTTCTCTCCTCTCACTCACTTTCTTTGGCCTTCCCGCTCTTTTCTGTTTCTTTAGATCAGTACCACAATTTACATGCATTTGTTTAATCATGGATTCCAGTTTAATTACATCAAGTCGGCCCATTAAAGCCATATTTCTTTCTCCAAATATGCCCATAATACACATTTCGTTTGTCTCGCATTTCCATGAATTTCTCGTCCCCAGTAAATTCTGGGACCTCTTGTGAGGATTTGCCCCCATGGTTGGTACTGTTAAAAATCCCTTAGCCACCTCTTCTATATAACAAGTCAATTTAACAAGTAATACAAAACAGCTTCACACAACAACACCCTGAATCACCCCTTCCTGTATATGTAATCTTGACTAGTCCCCCAGAATTATCTCATACTTTTACAGAGGGATTATCCCACAATGTAACTGACAAACAGGAAGGTCTCCCCCTACCATGAATGTTACAGGGTATAAATGTAATCTTGATAATTCCTGACAACAGGAATGTCCCCCCTCTATACAACCACCTGGAATTATTCAATGTGACTTCTGAGCAAACATTAGGTCTCACACGTATACAACCTTACATGATTATTGGTGTTGTATCGGTAACGTGGAGTTTATAAGGCTCCAGAACGGATAGAGTTTACAGCAAAATCTACAGTTGTTTTTGACTTTACTAATATTCTATTTCTCACACATGCTTTTTTAATTCCTTCTGGTGTACTTTTTGTATTTGTTTAACCCGGATTATTTGTTGACTGTTCAATAATCTCTTACAGGTTCCATCCCATAGGTGTACTTTTTAATAGTTCCTTCTATTTCAACACCGGGTAGTTTATTTTGGTAATGGCCTATTACCGTGAATCGTTACGAACCCACCAACAGGTTGACTAGTCCCCCAGAATTATCTCCTACTCTACGGAGGAGTCTATCCTCACAATGTAATCTTGATAATTCCTGACAGTCCCCCACATTTCACTTAAAATGGCTACGCATTGATCAATTTGCTACTTTTCAATATTTTAGCAAGTTCTCAAATCAATTTCACCAAGTTAATGAATAAAGACTACTGACCTTATCCTTGCAGCCGAGATTCAATGTAGGTTTGGATTCCGTCACCGTCTCTGTCATTAATCAGGTGTCCTCTGGCCTGTTTTAACCCTTAATGTCAAAGGGCAGGACTTTCTATTTACGAATGTATCATTCGCCCGTCGACGGTTTTCAGAGTTACCTGGAATGACAGAAACAGGGTATTGGAGTCCGGCTCAGAAGGACCAAGCTGTTAAGTGAATTATTTAACAAACTATTTTAGTGTCTCTGTGCGTCTCCCAAAAGGTTGTAAGTCTTTGGGGATTTAAGTAACGGCTAGAGTCCCGGTCTGCATAGTCAGAGATATTTATTCATTGAGAATTCTGAAACAAAATGGTGGTACAATCCTTTTATACACATAAGTCATACTAAAAATCCTGCCCCCCCCCCCACAGGCGGCCTGTATTTTTCCACTATACACATCTTGTAAACACACACACACCTCGGCTCAGCTCATGTTTTCCTCTGCTCTCCTGACCATCACTGTTCTTATCTTTTCCCACTCCTTGCTCGGCCAGGTGCAGATATCGCATCCTCCCTAAATTGGGAGGCCCCTTTATCTTGGTTTAGACAGTTCTCCATTGTTGTCTGGTCTAACTCTTACTCACATTGCTAAATAGTAGCTCAATGGTATTTTACTGGTCCTACACTCACACATTTCTAACACATTATACACAGTTTCAGGGTGTAATAATTAGTCATTAATAATTAATCTATCACCCTCCTCTTATGTCCTGTTGGTTCTCAGGTACTGGAAGTGTGTGTGAAGAACTGTGGCCACAGGTTCCATGTGTAGTCCAACCAGGGAGTTTGCTGAGGGGCTTGGTCAGGGCCATCTTACCCAAGAACAATCCCCGTTGATGAAGAGTGTCAGCCATACAGGAGATGGATGGTACTCATACCTTCAGTAAGCCACAGAGCTCACTAACACTGTGTTGGAATTGACAGCTAGCTATTGTTGGGCTGTGCTGTTTTATGATCTGTGTTTGTTATTGTTCAGGGTGGGCAGACGATCCGCAGCTCACCAGCTCTGACGGGGGTTTGTGTACGAGGACCTGAGGCGGAAAGGACTGGAGTTCCCATGATCTGAACTGGATGGAAGATTCCCCATTACACTCAAATAGGGTATACCTTCAAAACAATGACTGGTGAAAATGCATGCATGCATTTTCTCACTGACAAATAAAGTAAACCAAACCTTCAAAGCGTTTAACCCTACTCCTTAACACTATAATCAGTGGTCCCTGTGCTCTGTCCACCAGACTATGCCTGATAACGGGCCTATGTCACTGTATCTGCTGCACCCTCATCTCCCAGGCCTGTGACGCATATCAACCCCAGCCTCCTGCATCCCAACAGAGCGAGCAGGGACCCTCACCTTCACACCTATCAGGAGATTAGAATGCTCACGCGCACAGGGGCCTCTAAAATGGCATGGCTTTGATTTAGTAACACAATATATATTTTTGCATGGAGGCTGAACACTCCAGGGCATTACTTTAAAATCAAATTACCTTAGTGAACTGTGGATGTTCAATATTGTTTACATCAGAGTTTGCGATAAAAGTTGATGCTTGAGTATATGCCCACCCAGCACACATTTTAGCAATGAGTGCAATGGCATGAATTCAGGTAAAAAGTTGAAGACAGACTGGAGGGTTGAGGTAACCTGACAGTGATGTCAGAGAGTAACTGGATAGCAACAAGGATTCAGAGACAGAGTAGTGGTTACTTTGGGATATGGTCATCATGGCTGGGAGACATGTATCTGTTTGTATCCATCTCTTGTCATTGTTGTCTTTCTCACTGACTCTCTGTATCTCCTGCTCTCCCTCTGTCAGTAGGAGTGTATGCAGCATGTAAGGAGATGAGAATAATGGAGTGGTCCCAAGACTCAGTGAGGAGAAGCTGACAGAGTGAGATGCTGGGTTGCCAATGACGAAATCAATGCACCACGCTACAGAGGTATTGTTTTAGCTAAATGATAACATCAGATACAGTAATAATTATGCTATGATGACAGGTGTGATTTTATATTTCTTCAGGTTTTAGAGAAAAAGAGCTACACAGCATAAGTGTTTTTTAAGGATTTGCTTACCAATTTCTCAACCAAACATGACTTTGTGATAGATGTACTGTTCAACTTTCTTCCAAAAATGCAATCGCTAGAGCCCAACCTACGTTAACCTGATTGACCTCAGTGCTGCAATCAAGCGTGTGCTACAGCTCCCACCCACTGCCATCTAGCCGATCAAGAGTTGAGATGTGACAGAGACAGAAGGAAAAGTGCCATGATAGAGGCCCTCACTCTAAGTACAATCATTATCTCCCTGTTTTCCATATAGGTATGAGGGAATTAAGGAATTTGCACAGAACAGGAGCATCTCACAGACAAACAGAGAGAGGAATGGGCAGCTAACAAAATCTATGATAGAAGATTCTCAGACTGATAGAGTGTGAGAGGGAGCTTCAAAGAAGACTTCCTGGCTTAGACTGTATAACAAATAGACTAGTGCTATGGTTAGTTTGTTACTCCGGCTGTTTAGGTTATAACAGTCTGCTCAGCTAGAGGAGGTGCTCTAGTTAGACAGGAAATGAATGTAGGCTATTGAGGTGAACTGACTGGCTCAAGGTGGCCGCTAAAAGTATTATTTAATAAGGAATGAACTGATGAATGAAAAGCGACATGGCTAGTGAGAAAACGTACAAACATTTGCAGGACAAATGTTGAAGGAATGGTTTCGCTGTATTTGGTTTTCAGTAGAAGTGGTTATAATGGCAAGGTTATGGTGGAGATGGAATGAGATATAAAATATTAAAAGTGAAATGGAGGAGCGGAATAAGGTGTGGAGTTGGCTAAGCTAGAACACCAGATTACAGAACACTGGAACGGCAGTAACCCAGAATGATAACCCAGGACCGATTTGAAAGGACGTTGGTTAGGAAGGGCATTGACTGGCATAAGTCTTGAGCCCGGGAGGTTAAAGGTAAATGCGACAAACCCGGTTAGAATGTGTAGGCTGCCCGCCTCGATGGGAAAAAAAATAAATCTGTCTGTTAAGCTACAGTTTACGTGCAAAGTTGTATTTTGTCAGTGCTATAAGAGTGTCTGTCTGTTTTGTTGCTTGTTATAACCAATGGTTTTGTGTATGGCATGCATGTTACCGGTATGGTTTGTTGTAAATAAAAATGTTATCTGTGTAAAGGATGACAGCCCAGACCCCACCCCCCTCAGCCTCGCCACAGTTTGATTGGATGATGGAAAAGGGAATGGTGGGTTGATTGGTGGCACAGTGCCATTCCGGGTTTAGCCTGTGTTTGGGGCCATGCTGGGATATTTTGCATTCAAGCATGTTTAGTGTGTATTTTAATTAATTATTGTTCTCATCTTTGTATGAGATGGTTGCATTGCTCTTCTTTCCTGGGTGCCTGAACTGGTTATTTTTAGCTTGTCAAACAATACTTAGATTTTTGCATTCATGGGTTGAGTGTTATAAGTGTCCATTTCTGAAGGATAGGGATATCGGGATTAAAGGGATACTTGGGATTATTATTTCCCCAGAGTCAGATGAACCCGTGAATACATTTAGTCGTGTCAGTATGAAGGAAGTTGGAGGTAGTTCGTGAGAATGTAGTTAGTGTTTAAAGACCACGAAGTATTGGTATCTGATAGCATGCTAGTAGATCGATAAAGATCAGTCATTGCGCTAACGCTAGTTAGGATTGTGCTAGAGTAGAAACTTATTTGAAATGGTCGAAGAATAAAAAGGGTATCCACAAGTTATCTGACTCAGGTGAAGTAGACAAATGGCCTCATTTCAAAATCAAGTAAAATATGACTCTTCAGAATCATTATAGGCTTGTAATTTACTCCCACTCGTTCTGTTTTTCCTGTCATAACTTGAGGGTGGTGGATCCCTTGTTTCCGTCAAATAAATGATGTTTTGGGTTTGTTTAATCAGAATACTAGGGAACGTCTGCATGCTTGAATGGTGGTTATTTGTAGATTGCCCAAGAAAAATCTAGGGGTAAGAGTGTTCTTGGGATGACCAAACAGTGGCTTACAGTAAATCCTGATAGTAACCCCTCACCCGACTCCAGATCGTGAGTCAGACGCCCGTGATGGATGACATTGAGAAGTGGCTGGATGTGGATGAGGTGGGTACTTATTGGCATTACTCAAAAATGTAATGGTATAAAGAGAGTCAACTTGGTTCCATGTTATACCAGTGCCTGTCCCTGCACCCCTTTCTCATTTGTTTTATGGACTATAGTGTACAGTAAATGAAAATGCCTGCTTTGTACACCCAGCAAATGTAGATTCGGATTTTGAACAATTAACTCTTGCATGAGCAAGTAGATTTGTTTGGACAAATGACTGTTGACGTGAACACAACAGACAAGGTTTATGTGTGTTATGTGTGTCAGGAGGAGGAGACATGGATTCAGAGGAAATGAGGGAGATTTATTTTATCCACTCCTGGGTATCGCTATGTAGATCCAACAACAATTTGTTTGCTTTTTGTACATTGCAAAGTCGAGGAATCCCCTTGAGACCCAAAAACTAAGGCAACTCTCCCCCCTCCTTTTAGAATTTGAGAAGTTTGGCAGAAAGAGAACAGAGAGAGCCCAAAGCTTCTTCTTGTGACAAATAACCACTGAGTCATAGGCCTTGCCGCAACCTCCAGATAAAATGCATTTTAGTGTGAGAGGAGAAGGAGAATGTAAGATTGGCACATAAGTGAGCAAATGAGGTGGGAACAAGAAGAAAAAGGTGGTGTATGACACTCAGGTACACAGAGTACTACTTTAGTAAACCCCCAAGTTAAGGTTATTAAATGCTAATGTGTATTTTTTATGTTAAGGTAAATTAACATGGATAAGTGTTTTTAACTTATATAAAGAGTGCTTTAAGATAAGTTAAATCGCTCCATGCCACTATGTATAGGATATATAGCGGAGGTGGTGGGAGGAGCTATAGGAGGATGGGATTATAATGGCAGGAATATAATAAAATGGAACGGAGTAAACGTGGTTTTTATGTTTGGTACTGTCAATTATTCCAGGTAGTGTGGGGAAGAGGTTGTGCCAGTAACCGAAAGGTGTGGTTCAATAGAACTGGTGAAAATCTGGATGTGCTTGAGAAGGATTAACAATGCTCCTGTAAGTCGCTCTGGATAAGAGCGTCTGCAAAAATGACTAAAATGTAAATAATGAGCCCATCCTCCTATAGCTCCTCCCACCCAGCCTCCTCGGTATGCGGGAATTTGCACAATGATTGAGTTTAATTCATGTTACATTTCTTAGAAGAGAATGGAATATGTAATATTTTCAGATAAACAGAAAATAGATAAAAAAATCAATAAGAAATAGGGGAAATGGTTAGGAAAATGAATTATGATGCCATGATGAATCCCATTTGTAATACAGAACACTTTTTAGGAAGAGCAATACAAACATAATTGTTTTGAAGTACTTGAAGTATAAATGTTACACAAGGTCATGAGTGAAAACGAATATAACACAGATTAAGTCTCAAAGATAGTTTGTTTTATTATGAGGGTTGGGAGATGGGGTGTCAGTGTGGAACACCGAAGGGGAGAGGAGTTATACAACGTGGCAAGGGCAAATTGAACCGTATTTTTTTCCTGATAAGAATTGATAAAGAAAATCAACATTGGCCTAAAAAAAATGAAAGAGGAATAGAAATGGAGAAGCAGAAAGCAGGATATTTGAATCTCTGAAATATAGCATTTTGATCGGAAATTATTATGGTATAAACTATAGAACAAAAAATATAAAAAAATTAAATGATTTTACGAGTTACAGTTATATGGAAATAGCAATTGAAATAAATTCATTAGATCCTATTATGGATTTCATATGACTGGGAAGGGGGCAACCATGGGTGGGCCTGGGAGGGCATAGGTTACCTCCACTCTGGGAGCCAGGCCAGCCAATCAGAATGAGTTTTTCCCCACAAAAGGGCTTTATACAGACAGAAATACTCTCCATTTCATCAGCTGTCCAGGTGGCTGGTCTCAGACGATCCGCAGGTGAAGAAGAGATCTTGAGGTGGGTGGTTGGTTAAGGGTCTGCAGTTGTGAGCCAGGACATACTGCCAAATTCCTAAAATGAGAAAGTGGTAGAGAAATGAACATTAACCCTGGAACAGCTCGTGGACATTCTGCAGTCAGCTTACCAATTGCACGAATGGAATTGTGGCATTGTGTTGTGTGAAAAAACTGCACATTTTAGAGTGGCCTTTTATTGTCCCCAGCAAGAGTGTACTGTGTAATGTCCATGCTGTTTAATCAGCTTCTTGATATGAACTGTAGTGGAAGATTATCTTGGCAAAGGAGAAATGCACTAACAGGGATGTGAAAAAAATTTGTAGCACAAAATTTGAGAGACTTCTTGGAAACATGGGAAACACTTTACATGTTGCATTTTATTTTTTGTTCTGTAGTAAATCAGATTGGCCTTTTTCAGAATAAGCTGTTTACCTCTATCTCCTGGTACAAGGAAAAGACTTAGAGTATGCTTTGTTTTGGTTGCTATTTTTGTTTTATCAGTGGTTTCGGTTTTCTGCAGGTTTAATTGAAAAGTAAAATGTTTTATTAAGTAGGATTGTTGCTACTTGCAAATTAAATAGGGAGTGTTTTGATGGCCCGGACCCGGGAATGGAGATTTAAGGACCAATATAATAGTCTAACATTTGCGAACCCAACTTACGGGACACGGGCCATGAGAAAGAACTCGCCATGGTGTCGCTTTACACGGAGTTTTAAACAACGCAACATGGAGACTTCCGGGAACGTTACGAAACAGACCAGGCGAAATTAAAGGAAACTAGAGAGCAAGTTTAAGAGGTTAAATGGTATTACTCCAACCTCGTTAAAGTGACAAACTGATACGTTTTTATTTTCGTCAAAAACTATTTTACATCGAAGGAGTGCCTTTGATTTGACTGCCTGCACATGCGAGTTGGCGCCAGACGACATTAGACCGACGACGTGTCTACCAGAGTAGTAGAACGTGCCGCGACATCGACTACAAGTGATCGGGGATAGTTTTATCCTATTTTCATACCGTACTGCCGTTGGCTATATGTTTTGAGACGTGGTTGGATTCAGAAAACGCCGCTACACTCCCCATAGCTTCTGATTGGTGCTCCATGATACGCCCACGTGAGTTACATATTACTCTGACGTCACTTACATTATTGTTGGCCACGCCTTACGTCGTTATTCGTCAGCACAACCCGTCAACTGCCGGAAAGATTTGACAGAAATTCACCATGCCTCTTAGAACAGCTGTCCGTTGTCTTAGTACCCCAATAAGGGGTATTTTGAGACCCCGACTACCACCTCAAACCGGGGCTATGCAGCTGTCGCCGAGGCTAGATTGGTGCTGGAGCATGAACTTGAAACGATCCGAACCGGTGGAACGTGGAAAGGAGAAAGAATAATCACGTCCAAGCAGGGTCCTCATATCAACGTGGACGGCAGTCGTGGCGGTGAGTAGCCGAACGTTATAGTTAAGGGTCAGCTCACCAGCTTTCAATTCTATTGATTTGCCTACCTATTGCTACCTCAGGGACATGAAAACATGCGGCAAAAAGTTGGCACCGAGAAATAGCTCTAGTCTACCCACGTTGTCCAACGAGGTCAAAACTTGTTGCATACAGCCAGGAGTTGTAGCAAGCTAGCTAGCTAGTTTACCACTAGCTAGTATTTTCTGCCCCCATCTGAACTTCGCAGAAATTCATCTCAGCCTGATGGTGTTGGGGTAGCTAGCTACATGACCGAGACTGCCCTACTTGGCAACTGGAAGTTATGCGTGTGATTAGTGTTATCGTGATTTGTAGTGGCTGCTGGTGTTGTCACTGTTCACCTTTGTGTACCAGAGAATGACTGACCCCTAGTGCTGATTTATGAATGGCTTATTGACTGCATGTTCCCCTCATGTGTACAACTGGCACTCTGCTGTATTTGCCAGTAAGTACACAATGGCAGAAATTCCACTCATACTCCCTCCAGCAGTCATGCAAGGTCACTGTGGTAATTACCACTGGTAAACTCAAGCTTTCTCTGGGAGTTGAGTCAGTATTTTATGATGTGTATGTCCTCTAAGACCTGGCTTATATATGCTTACCTATTGTTTCACTCTCTCTCCCCATACAGACATATTGAATTTCTGTGCAAACAACTATCTGGGGCTCTCCAGCCATCCCCAGGTAGTGGAGGCAGGGATAGAGGCCTTGAAGAAGTATGGTGCGGGCTGAGCTCAGTGAGATTCATCTGTGGCACACAGGTAACCAAAAGACTGCTTGCACAAGTGTTGTGGTCCTCTGTAGCTCAATTGGTAGAGCATGGGTTGTAGCCAGGTAGTGGGGATCTCCCGGGACCACCCATACGTAAAAATGTATGCACACATGACTGTAAGTCGCTATGGATAAAAGCGTCTGCTAAATGGCATATTATTATATTATTATTATTGTTGGTGGTTCACAGTACTCTGTGATTGTCTCACCATATGATCCACAGGACATTCACAAAGATCTGGAGCAGAAGCTGGCTCAGTTCCATGAGCGGGAGGACTGCATCCTATATGCCAGCTGTTTTGATGCCAAGCAGGTGCTATTTGAGGTTTGTGATTCTTGAATACATTAATATGTGATTATAACTGTTTTATAACATTATGTTGCATGGTATGTCTTTACAGTATATATGCCACTGTATTAAACAGGCCTAAAGTAGTAATGCACTCTGTTTACATCAGGTTCTGTTGGGCCCCGACGATGCAGTTCTGTCTGATGAGCTGAACCATGCCTCTATTATTGATGGGATCAGATTGTGTCGGGCCAAGAGGTTCAGATACAAACACATGGACCTGAATGACTTGGAGACCCAGCTGAAAGAGTCCCAGGTAAAGAGGGTGCTATACATGCATTGAAATAATAATCTCCTTGAGGGATTGTTATGTGGGATAATGACGGAGGGGTAGAAGTAAGACTGCCTTCATCTGCTGTATCTTCCAGCTAGAGGATTTCTTAACCCAGTCTTCCCATCCTAATACCTGCACTACCTTCATATGATTGCACAGCTTCTTTTTTTTAATGAAGAGCTGTACCTTTCATAAAGCTTATCATACAGAATCCTCTTGAAATCCATGAAGCTTGAAACCGTAGTGATGGGTAGATTTCTGAATTGATTTAGTGTTAATGGGCTGTGTTTGCATCACTGGTCATCATGGCGCCCTGTCCCTTTCAGTCATCTCGTCTACGCCTGTTGTCACGGATGGTGTGTTCTCCATGGATGGTGACATGGCTCCATTAAAGGGGATCTGTGACCTGGCAGAGCAGTATGGAGCCTTGGTCTTCATTGATGAATGCCATGCTACAGGCTTCATGGGCCACGAGGCAGGTTAGTGAAGGTCCAGGTGGAGAGATGGAGAAATTATGATAGAACTCTAATTATGTAATTATGCCTAGGAATACCGTACTAGAAAGGATGATGGTTTTGTAGCCAATTATTCAGACTAATAGTGTTATTCAATTTTGTTTGCAGAGGCACAGATGAGCTACTGGGAGTGATGGACAGGGTTCACATTGTCAACACTCTGGGAAAAGCACTGGGAGGTGCAGCTGGTAGGTTCCCTCAGTTTAGATCCATATAGTATATGGAGTCCATCAACGGTACTGTATGTTCTCAATGCTTATGAAATGTCACTATTGACAATGTAGGCTCTGTAATTTAACTTCATAAATGGATGACAAAAATAAACTTGAAAATATACATCGATATGGGGTCAGCTTTTTCTTTCCACCTGGACCTTCAGGTCAGGTTTATCTCAATATATAAGGTGGATATGGTTTTCTTTCTATTTTCTCTCAGGTGGGTACACAGTGGGTCCTAAACCTCTGATTGACCTGTTGAGGCAGCGCCTCCCACCTCTTCTCCAACTCCCCCCCCTCCTGTGGGTGCGCTACCCGGGCTGTCGAGCTGCTTCTCGCGTCCAATGAGATTGCTCAGAGTGTCGGGGACAAAACCATGAGGTGGGAATCCGGGAGGGGGCCTCTGTTTTGGTGAATGTGGTAGACACCCTCTAAGCTTATGCAACGGTTAACATAGGAGCATGGACAAAAACAGATAAGCCTTTTGTGTTGGTCTTTGTGAAAAATAGTATGAACAAAATCATGAAAGGGACATGTTTGAAAAGAGCAATGATTGACCTTGAGATTGACTAATCCCTTGTGCTGAAAAAAGTGACAAGATCTGTGTTTATTCTGCATTCAACACTTGCTTGTTTCATCTCTTATCTGTACTGTGTCCTTCACAGGAGGTTGGTGGCACCTTAATTGGGGGAGGACTGCAGAGGAATAAGTGGAATGGTATCAAACACATGGTTTCCATGTGTTTGATGGATTCAATTTTGCCGCCATTATTATGAGCTGTCCTCCCCTCAGCAGCCTCCAGTGGATCCACACATGTTTACAGTTTCAAGAGCACTACATGTTTCCCAGAGAACCCAGTTAGCAACAATGAAAGTTGAAGGATGATACGTATGAGGAACGAGTGCCATTTCTGTCATGTTGTCATTATTCTCTCCCCCTCTCGTAGGTTCAGAAACAAAATGACTGAGGCTGGGTTCACCATCTCAGGCTCGACCACCCATCTGTCCTGTGATGCTGGGGGACGCAGACTAGCCTCTCTGATGGCTGATGACATGCTGAAACTAGGTGAGACAACAGTTCAGGCTGAATGTGAATGGAGCACAAGCACATTTCAAGCATTATCAAACATTACAAAACAAGCTGTATATTTGTTTGAAATACTCTATGGGTTTTTTGTCCACTCATTTTATAGAACTTAACTATTTTTGAAAAGCTTGATCAAAAAGATTTCTGGAAAACAGAGCAGTGTGGAATTACAAATGAGTGGACACATCAACCTGTAGAGGGAGACAGAGATTTACTCATTGATATTTTGTATTCCAACAATTCTGTCTCACAAAATGGGAGCTGACAACAATCAGAGTTGACATAGGGGCCCTTTGGCCACCATAGACCTAATAGACTATTGGCTGCAAACTACACTGCTTGAATACAAGGGCTGGGGAAAAAAATATTCATTTGAATTCGGGCCTCCAATCTGCCCTTTCTTGAAGGACCGAAGTCTTCAGTGTTATGTCTATCTACTGCAAGTACTCATTCTTCTGATTCCCACAGGAGTGTATGTGATTGGGTTCTCCTACCCAGTGGTACCAAAGGGAAAAGCCAGAATCGGGTCCAGATCTCAGCGGCCCACACTGACCAGGGACATTGACCGCGCTGTGGATGCTTTCATACAGACAGGCAGGAAGCATGGAGTCGTGTCTTAAATAGAAGAACTGATGGATCATTTTGCTGCCAATAAGCAAGTTAAAAAGACAAACAGCTTGCAGAGCTTGGACTGGGTTACAGGTTACAGAGGAGGCCTATGAATGACAGTGTGACAAAGATAATGTATTACATACAGGGTAATGTATTACAGACTAAGGTCAATTGTGGTCAATGCTATTTGTTGCTTTTACATTTTTAAAAACATTTTAGTCATTTTAGCAGACGCTCTTATCCAGAGTGACTTACAGTTAGTGAGTGCATACATTTTTTTCTTCATACTGCAGCTTTGGGAATCGAACCCACAACCCTGGCGTTGCAAACGCCATGCTTCACCAACTTTTCTCAGTTGAATGAATAAAATACTTTTGACAAAACTTTGTATTTTTCTATGAAGCTAGCTAGCTATGTTGGCTAGATATGGTTGTAATACTGGGCAAGCTAGAAGAATATATTTTAAAGTATTGTTTTTATTCAGGGAAATCAACGTGTGCTTGCATCAACAGTAGCTAGTAACTTTGTGATCACAGAAGAAACACAACGGGTTGTTCAGTTTGTTGTAGCGCCACCACAATATAATGTCCCTGGCTTGCTCATATCTGGTTATTTGTTCTTTTCCCGCCACCAACTCTGCAAGTCCCACCCTTCTACAATCAGGACATGCCTCTAGCAATGTATTCAGCCAATCATTATCACTAGTCGAGCCTACTCCCAATGGCAAAGCGAGGGAGGGCGTTGATATCGGATCTCGCGGGAAAGTGACGCAAAATTTTGCCGCGAAAGAGTCAGCGTGGAATTCATTGTCCACAGAAAGTCACTGGAGTCAGTCATTAAAAAGTGTTTTACGTTTAGAATTATTGCACTTTGAGCACCCAAACTTTATTTTCATCACTTTGTAGATATAATCGGTGCATGTCTGGTTTCGACGACCGGGAGTGTATTACAGTGACAGCTTCGGCGGTGGAGATGGACCCGGGGATGAAGGTGGGTGAAACGGAGCAGATCAAGAAACGATTCCGTGAATTTCTTGGCAATTCAGAGTTGGGACCGATCGCACCGGTTTCACCTATAAATACAGGTAAGATCGAGATTGTATATAGTGCCACGAAGTCATTGTCGATGGCTACCGCCGGTTTGTGTGATGACGATGTTCCACCGATGTCTAACGTTAGTTAGCCAGCTAGCTAACAGTTAGTTAGGTAGCCAGTTACTGTAACGTTAGCTAACTACCACTGATCACCACAATGGTTTTGAAGGAATAAAGTTAGACTCTATTCAATGTCCTGTGATTGAGTTTGTTTTTTAGCTATGTCCAATCGTTTTGTTTGCCCTATGATTAAATTCACATTCTGTGTAAGATATCTATATGTCTTATATTGTTCATGTTGGATTGTTGACATGTGTTCTGGTCTGTAGAGATGACCTGAAGAGACACTACACCCTGGGGGGAGTACTGGGTGGAGGTGGAGATGGAGGACCCTGGCCAGCTTTGACGAGGACCTGTCAGACTGCCTGCACAAGCTTCCCTCTGAGAACCTGCCTCTGGTGAGAGGCTTGAATAGAATAATAATAGACTAATAATTTGAGTTGTTTTAATTGGCCCAATTGCAGGCTGAATAATTCATGGATTAGATGGGTTCCATAGTTTGCTGATCGTATCATACTGATCTACTATTTTTCTATTTGACAAATAACTATATCTGAAAAGGATCCTTTTAAACTGAGCCCTGACATTATGATTGACAGCTGGAGGAGGCCGCTCAGGAGGTGGCTGACGAGGTGACCCGTCCCAGGCCCTGGGAGAGGAGACAGTGCAGGAAATCCAGGTCATGCTGAAGAGTGACGCCCATCCTGCCTCCATCCGCAACCTCAAGGTAAGAGACCCTCTGAGGATGCAATGCTGGGCCTTTCACCTTTCAGTTGGCTCATGTAGAGGGTGGCATGAAAGATGTCCCTCAATTTCCCAGCCATGTAACATGCCATGACTCTGAACACTCCATCTCTTTCTCTCTGGTAGTCAGAGCAGGTGTCCAGGCTGGTGAAGGTCCCTGGGATCGTCATCTCTGCCACGGCCGTGAGGGCCAAGGCCACCAGGGTGTGTCTGCAGTGTCGTGGCTGTCGCTCTGTCATCAGTAACATTCTCCCTGCCCCCAGGCCTGCAGGGCTACGCTCTTCCCCGAAAGTGCAACACGTGAGTGCGACCCTCTGAGTTGTTGAGTGTTTGTGTGCACACTCCAGTACATGAAAAGTGTATAAAGTCCTCGTGTGTGTGTAAAATCATCAGTGTGGTCCACTGTAGCTCAATTGGTAGAGCATGGCACTTGTAACGCCAGGGTAGTGGGTTCGATCCCCGGGACCACCCATATGTAAAAATGTATGCACACATGACTGTAAGTCGCTTTGGATAAAAGCGTCTGCTAAATGGCTTATTATTATCTGCTTTATCATAGGTGTGTGATTCCATTCTTAAACATATCTTCTCTGTCTCTCAGTGAGCAGGCTGGCAGGGTGAGGTGTCCTATAGATCCCTACTTCATCATTCCAGACCGTTGTGTCTGTGTGGACTTCCAGACCCTCCGTCTGCAGGAGGCTCCAGATGCTGTGCCACACGGAGAGATGCCCGCCACCTGCAGCTCTACTGTGACAGGTAACACACACAGCAGCATCTGTGTACCACAATATTCTCAATTAAAAACAATTAACACATGCCCAATATACACACAGTGCAAAGTGAGACCGAAGAGTACATACCACATTACAGCTCGTGTTCTGCATCCCCTCAGGTACCTGTGTGACCGGTGGTCCCTGGGAACAGAGTGACCATCATGGGGATCTACTCCATCAAGAAGGTGGCCCATGCTAAGGGCAAGGGCAGAGATAAAAGTGCAGGCGTGGCATCCGCTCCTCCTACCTACGTGTGGTGGGCATTCAGCAGGACACAGAGGGAGCAGGTAGGCATGATAAGGCTACTAGAGGTTAGATTACTTATCCAACATTATATCCTATGTGGGATAGTGTCATAGATATAATGCTATCTTTGTCTCTCAGGTCGCGGGGCCACAGGGTCAGTCTCCCCTCAGGAAGAGGAGGAGCTGAGAGCATTGGCCTCCTCCCCCGACGTCTACGGCTCCCTCGCACGTTCCCTCGCTCCTTCCATCTACGGCAGTGATGACCTGAAAAAGGCCATCGCCTGCCTGCTGTTCGGCGGCTCCAGGAAGAGGTGAGTCATAAACATTGGAAATTGCACGTAGAATTTTACGATTTTTGATAAGCTCACATTTCTCTCCAGTGTGTGTGTATGGTAATAATGACCTTTCCTGTCTCAGGCTGCCTGACGGGCTGACCGCGTAGAGGAGACATCAACTTGCTGATGCTGGGAGACCCCGGTACTGCCAAGTCTCAGCTGCTCAAGTTTGTGGAGAGGTGCTCTCCCATTGGGGTAAGGATGGGCTTAATGTACAGTGTGTATGTATTCACACCCCTTGACTTTTCCACATTTTGTTGCGTTACAGCCTGAATTGAAAATGGATAAAAGTGAGATTTTGTCACTGGCATGCACGTAATACCCCATAATGTCAAAGTGGAATTTAGTTTTTTGACATTTTTACAAATTAATAAAAAGCTGAAATGTCTTGAGTCGGTAAGTATTCAACCCCTCTGTTATGGCGAAGCCTACATAAGTTCAGGAGTAAAAATGTGCTTAACAAGTCACATAAGTTGCCTGGACTCACTGTGTGCAATAATAGTGTTTAAACATGGTTTTTGAAAGAATACCTCATCTCTGTACCCCACACGTACAATTATCTGTAAGGCTGAGCAGTGAATTTCAACCACAAAGACCAGGGAGGTTTTCCAATGCCTCGCAAAGAAGGGTACTTATTGGTAGATGGAAAAATATATATATATCCCTTTGAGCATGGTGAAGTTTTGAATTACACTTTGGATGGTATATCAATACACCCAGTCACTACAAAGATGCAGGCGTTTTCTAACTCAGGAGAGGAAGGAAACCGGCTCAGAGATTTCAACATGAGGCCAATGGTGACTTTAAAACACAGCTTAATGGCTGTGATAGGAGAAAACTGAGGATGGATCAACAACATTGTAGTTACTCCACAATACTAACCTAATTGACAGAGTGAAAAGGAGGAAGCCTGTACAGAATTCAAATATTCCAAAACATGCATCCTGTTTGCAACAAGGGACTAAAGTAATACTACAAAAAATGTGGCAAAGCAATTAACCATCTGTCCTGACTGAATACAAAGTGTTATGTTTGGGGCAAATCCAGTACAACACATTACTGAGTACCACCCTCTCCATATTTTCAAGCGTAGTGGGGGCTGCATCATGTTATGGGTATGCTTGTAATCATTAAGGACTGGGGAGTTTTTCAGGATAAAAAATACACAGAATGGAGCTAAGCACAGGCAAAGTCCTAGAGGAAGACCTACCTGGTTCAGTCTGCTTTCCACCAGACACTGGGAGCTGAATTCACCTTTCAGCATTACAATAACCTAAAATACAAGGCCAAATCTATACTGGAGTTGCTTACCAAGAAGACAGTGAAGATACTGGAGTGGCTGAGTTACAGTTTTGACTTAAATCTACTTGAGAATCTATGGCAAGACCTGAAAATGGTTGTCTAGCAATGATCAACAACCAATTTGACAGAAAATAATAATGGGCAAGTTGCACAATCCAGGTGTGGAAAGCTCTTAGAGACTCACCCAGAAAGACTCACAGCTGTTCTCGCTGTCAACAGGTGCTTCTAAGAAGTATTGACTCACGGGTGTGAATACTTATGTAAATTAGATTATAATTATGTAAATTAGATTATGGGGTATTGTGTGTAGTGTAGATGGGGGGGGATATATATTTAATCCATTTTGAATCCAGGCTGTAACACAACATGTGGAACAAGTCAAGGGGTATGAATACTTTCTGAAAGCACTATGTGTGTGTGTATATACACTGCTCAAAAAAATAAAGGGAACACTTAAACAACACAATGTAACTCCAAGTCAATCACACTTCTGTGAAATCAAACTGTCCACGTAGGAAGCAACACTGATTGACAATACATTTCACATGCTGTTGTGCAAATGGAATAGACAACAGGTGGAAATTATAGGCAATTAGCAAGACACCCCAATAAAGGACTGGTTTTGCAGGTGGTGACCACAGACCACTTCTCAGTTCCTATGCTTCCTGGCTGATGTTTTTGGTCACTTTTGAATGCTGGCGGTGCTTTCACTCTAGTGGTAGCATGAGACGGCGTCTACAACCCACACAAGTGGCTCAGGTAGTGCAGCTCATCCAGGATGGCACATCAATACGAACTGTGGCAAGAAGGTTTGCTGTGTCTGTCAGCGTAGTGTCCAGAGCATGGAGGCGCTACCAGGAGACAGGCCAGTACATCAGGAGACGTGGAGGAGGCCGTAGAGAGGGCAGCAACCCAGCAGCAGGACTGCTACCTCGCCTTTGTGCAAGGAGGAGCAGGAGGAGCACTGCACAGAGCCCTGCAAAATGACCTCCAGCAAGCCACAAATGTGCATGTCTGCTCAAACGGTCAGAAACAGACTCCATGAGGGTGGTATGAGGGCCCAACGTCCACAGGTGGGGCTGTGCTTACAGCCCAACACCGTGCAGGACGTTTGGCATTTGCCAGAGGAACACCAAGATTGGCAAATTCGGCCACTGGCGCCCTGTGCTCTTCACAGATGAAAGCAGGTTCACACTGAGCACATGTGACAGACGTGACAGAGTCTGGAGACGCCGTGGAGAACGTTCTGCTGCCTGCAACATCCTCCAGCATGAGCCCGGTTTGGCGGTGGGTCAGTCGTGGGGTGGCATTTCTTTGGGGGGCCGACAGCCCTCCATGTGCCTCGCCAGAGGTAGCCTGACTGCCATTAGGTACCGAGATGAGATCCTCAGACCCCTTGTGAGACCATATGCTGGTGCGGGTTGGCCTGGGTTCTTCCTAATGCAAGACAATACTAGACCTCATGTGGCTGGAGTGTGTCAGCAGTTCCTGTAAGAGGAAGGCATTGATGCTATGGACCGCCCATTCCCCAGACCTGAATCCAATTGAGCACATCTGGGACATCATGTCTCGCTCCATCCACCAACGCCACGTTGCACCACAGACTGTCCAGGAGTTGGAGGAGATCCCTCAGGAGACCATCCGCCACCTCATCAGGAGCATGCCCAGGCGTTGTAAGGAGGTCATACAGGCACGTGGATGCCACACACACTACTGAGCCTCATTTTGACTTGTTTTAAGGACATTACATCAAAGTTGGATCAGCCTGTAGTGTGGTTTTCCACTTTAATTTTGAGGGTGACTCCAAATCCAGACCTCCATGGGTTGATAAATTTGATTTCCATAATTTGTGTGATTTTGTTGTCAGCACATTCAACTATGTAAAGAAAAAAGTATTGAATAAGATTATTTAATTCATTCAGATCTAGGATGTTGTTTAAGTGTTCCCTTTATTTTTTTGAGCAGTGTATATTTCAGCACTCTTATGACACTCCCCTCAACATAGTTTTGAATATGAATTACAAAGATGGATTCCAGAAGTTTAATTTGACAATTAATTTATCAGTGTGCTAGTGACCCTATCTAAAGCGCTAACCCATACATCCCCTCTCTCTCTTCCTCTGTCAGGTGTATACCTCAGGTAAAGGCAGCAGTGCTGCTGGTCTGACGGCCTCTGTCCTGAGGGGACCCCGTCACCCGTGGCTTCATCATGGAGGGAGGAGCCATGGTGCTGGCTGATGGTGGTGTGGTCTGCATCGATGAGTTTGACAAAGTATGGGAACATGGACAAGAGAAGTACATACATTGTTGAATACTTGACAAGTTTTTGCAGACTCTTAACTGTGTCTCTCTTTCCTCTCAGATGAGAGAGGATGACAGAGTAGCCATCCATGAAGCCATGGAGCAACAGACCATCTCCATTGCCAAGGCTGGCATCACCACCACCCTGAACTCCGCTGCTCGGTGCTGGCCGCTGCTAACTCTGTGTTTGGCCGTTGGGACGACACCAAGGGAGAGGACAACATCGACTTCATGCCCACCATCTTGTCCCGTTTTGACATGATCTTTATCATCAAGGACATCCACGACCATCAGAGAGACATGGTGAGGGAACACACTTTAGTCTTCTGGGTTTGTGTGTGTGGGAGAAGGTTTATGCACAGGGATACTGAACACGGCCCAGGCTAGCAGTGTTAACACAATCCACACTATTGACCT
Source organism: Coregonus clupeaformis (assembly GCF_020615455.1). NCBI lineage: Eukaryota > Metazoa > Chordata > Actinopteri > Salmoniformes > Salmonidae > Coregonus > Coregonus clupeaformis. Next base: position 27,314,931 of record NC_059214.1, on the reverse strand, counting down.
TCTTTTCCTCTCTCTCAGACTCTGGCCCGCCACGTGATGAACGTCCATCTCAGTGCTCATACACAGACTGAGGGTGTAGAGGGAGAGATCACACTGGCCACACTGAAGAAGTACATTGCCTATGCCAGAACGTGAGTCTTGAAAAAATTCTGCAGATAATATATCCTGTGTATGATATATTCTGTTTAGATTGAATTCATGAACTCTACTCACAGAGAAACAATCCTACACACTAGCATATACACATGAAGGGATTTGGTGTTTTAACGGTCAAATGTGCCCTGACAGGAAATGCGGCCCACGTCTCTCTGCGTCGGCAGCTGAAAAGCTGAAGAACAGATACGTGGTGATGAGGAGTGGAGCGAGGGAACATGAGCGGGAGAGCGACAGGAGAGCCTCCATCCCCATCACTGTCAGGTACCTATATGATGCTTCACCTGACAACATCATTACCAATCAGGATACAGTCTATCTTCAGTGTCATTACGCTTGATTCTCTGGTCCCCTGCAGGCAGCTGGAGGCGGTGGTGCGCATCTCTGAGTCCCTGGCCAAGATGAAGCTGCAGGCCGTGGCTGGAGAGGAGGAGGTGGACGAGGCCCTGCGGCTCTTCCAGGTGTCCACACTGGGACGCTGCGCTGTCCGGCAGTCTCTCGGGTGTGGAGGGCTTCACCACTCAGGAGGACCAGGAGATGATCTCTCGTGTTGAGAAGCAGCTGAAGAGACGCTTTGCCATTGGCTCCCAGGTGTCCGAGCACAGCATTGTCCAGGACTTCACCAAGCAGGTCAGTTACACTAGTCTACTTTGAACATATACTGTGTTGAACAGAGACTGGACCACTTGGTCAATCACATAAAAGTACCTTGTGCAATGGAATGTTGGGCATTTGTCTATATGATTGAGTGCTGTCCTCAGTTGGCCTACGTGTTACCCTGTAGCCTGTTTACCTGTCCGCTGACCAGAATCTCTCTACCCTCTCCCATATACAGAAGTATCCAGAGCAGGCCATCTACAAGGTCCTTCACCTGATGATGAGGAGGAGGAGAGCTGCGGCACCGCATGCAGAGGAAGGTTCTCTACAGAATCAAGTAGTCTCACAAAAAGATGCATACGCACAAAGATGAAGCCATGATGTGCTGTGTAAATAGTAGTTGGGACAAGCGTCTCCTCCATTCATTCCTCACAAGCCGGTGGACATCTTCATGAAGTCACGTCAATATGTCTTCTCCATCCTAGACCATGGTCCGCCTACAGAGCCACTGATGTCTACCTTTTCGTGTGTTGCTTTGCCAAGTTAAGCCAACAGTTATTTACACTTCTATTGCTCTCATAAGTCTTTTGGTATCTATTATTTTAAGACTAAACAAATGATGTTATGGAGGCTATTTTGTATGAACTGTATTGTTGAATTGTTTGGGGTAAGAAGCGAGTGACATGAGAATGCCCTAAAGATTGTTAACGTTAAATAATTGTGAAAATAAAAAAGAAATGTTTAAATAAAGAAGTTTGCTATGTTGAAATGGTGTGCATAATCTTTAATGAAACATACTATGTACAAAGATATTGTACAGAATTGCAATTAATACAGCATATATCAATTTACATTACTATAAGATTGCCTTAAGCATTAAAAAAAGTACAGCCATGACAAAGTGTAGTAAGTGCATACACCCTTAGGTGGTCATGATTGGTGAAGTGATTCTGTCAACTACATAAACATACATATTTAAGGACTTATTTCAAGGCTTTAGAACACATAGATACCTATTCCGACTGTTGCTAAAGCAACACAAATACCCAGAGACAACTGCACGATGGACGAAGAGGGGATGAAGCTGGTGTCTTGGTCTTTTTTGGTCCCCTGCAAAAGCAAAATAATACCTTATAACACAAAAGTCAGGTGAAAGATCACATCTTTCCATTCAGCATATAAGCTTTGACTTACCATAAGCTTCCTCTGTGACACTCAACATTTTCTGTAGATCATCGAAGACCTGTACGAGAAATAACAAACAGGATGTCTTCATTGAACAAGACACACAATCATCAGCAATATGCTATGGCAATGGCAACCCAGTAACAAGTTTACAATGCATCATTCACTAGACCTTCCAGTTTCACTTCCTTTGCACAGTTATGTTTTGCAAGTTTTAATGTCACATGCACAAGTACAGTGAAATGCCTTTCTTGTAAGATCTAAACCCAACAATGCAGTAATCAATAAGAATGTAATACTAAAAATAACATAATGTAGAACAAAAACACACTAGAAAAATTATAAGAAATAAGAACATGAGAAAGTAAGCATACTATATACAGGGTCAGTCAGTTCCAGTACAATATTTACAATGTGCAGGGATACTGGAGTGATATAGGTAGATATGTACAGGGATAAGGTGATTAGGCATCAGGACAAATGATAAACAGAGTAGCAACAGTGTATATGATGATTGTATGTGAGTGCGTGTGTGTAGAGTCAGTATAAATGTATGTGCATATTATGTGTGTTTGAGCAAATTTTGGAGTGAGTGTTTGTGTCTGTGTTGGAGTGTCAGTGTGCATGAGTGTGCATAGACAGTGTAAAACTGAAATACAAGGGTCAACTCAGATAGTCTGTGTAGCCATTTTGTTAGCTATTTAGCAGTCTTATGGTTTGGGGATAGAAGCTGTTCAGGAGCCTGTTGGTGTCAGGACTTGATGCACCGGTACCGCTTGCCATGCGGAAGCTGAGAGAACAGTCTGTGGCTTTGGGTGGCTGGAGTCTTTCATGATTTTCCAGGCCCTCCTTTCACACCGCCCGATATAGAGGTCCTGGATGGCAGGGAACTTCGGCCCCAATGATGTACAGTGGGGAAAAAAGTATTAGTCAGCCACCAATTGTGCAAGTTCTCCCACTTAAAAGATAGAGAGAGGCCTGTAATTTTCATCATAGGTACACGTCAACTATGACAGACAAAATGAGGAAAAAAAATCCAGAAAAATCACATTGTAGGATTTTTAATGAATTTATTTGCAGATTATGGTGGAAAATAAGTATTTGGTCAATAACAAAAAGTTTCTCAATACTTTGTTATATACCCTTTGTTGGCAATGACACAGGTCAAACGTTTTCTGTAAGTCTTCCAAGTGTTTTCACACACTGTTGCTGGTATTTTGGCCCATTCCTCCATGCAGATCTCCTCTAGAGCAGTGATGTTTTGGGGCTGTCGCTGGGCAACACAGACTTTCAACTCCCTCCAAAGATTTTCTATGGGGTTGAGATCTGGAGACTGGCTAGGCCACTCCAGGACCTTGAAATGCTTCTTACGAAGCCACTCCTTCGTTGCCCGGGCGGTGTGTTTGGGATCATTGTCATGCTGAAAGACCCAGCCACGTTTCATCTTCAATGCCCTTGCTGATGGAAGGGAGGTTTTTCACTCAAAATCTCACGATACATGGCCCCATTCATTCTTTCCTTTACACGGATCAGTCGTCCTGGTCCCTTTGCAGAAAAAACAGCCCCAAAGCATGATGTTTCCACCCCATGCCTCACAGTAGGTATGGTGTTCTTTGGATGCAACTCAGCATTCTTTGTCCTCCAAACACGACGAGTTGAGTTTTTACCAAAAAAGTTATATTTTGGTTTCATCTGACCATATGACATTCTCCCAATCCTCTTCTGGATCATCCAAATGCACTCTAGCAAACTTCAGACGGCCTGGACATGTACTGGCTTAAGCAGGGGGGACACGTCTGGCACTGCAGGATTTGAGTCCCTGGCGGCGTAGTGTGTTACTGATGGTAGGCTTTGTTACTTTGGTCCCAGCTCTCTGCAGGTCATTCACTAGGTCCCCCCGTGTGGTTCTGGGATTTTTGCTCACCGTTCTTGTGATCATTTTGACCCCACGTGGTGAGATCTTGCGTGGAGCGCCAGATCGAGGGAGATTATCAGTGGTCTTGTATGTCTTCCATTTCCTAATAATTGCTCCCACAGTTGATTTCTTCAAACCAAGCTGCTTACCTATTGCAGATTTAGTCTTCCCAGCCTGGTGCAGGTCTACAATGTTGTTTCTGGTGTCCTTTGACAGCTCTTTGGTCTTGGCCATAGTGGAGTTTGGAGTGTGACTGTTTGAGGTTGTGGACAGGTGTCTTTTATACTGATAACAAGTTCAAACAGGTGCCATTAATACAGGTAATGAGTGGAGGATAGAGGAGCCTCTTAAAGAAGAAGTTATAGGTCTGTGAGAGCCAGAAATCTTGCTTGTTTGTAGGTGACCAAATACTTATTTTCCACCATAATTTGCAAATAAATTCATTAAAAAATCCTACAATGTGATTTTCTGGTTTTTTCCTCAATTTGTCTGTCATAGTTGACGTGTACCTATGATGAAAATGACAGGCCTCTCTCATCTTTTTAAGTGGAGAACTTGCACAATTGGTGGCTGACTAAATACTTTTTTCCCCACTGTACTTGGCTGTCCGCACCACCTTCTGTAGTGCCATGCGATCGAGGCAGTGCTACTGCCATACCAAGCAGTGATGCAGCCAGTCAAGATGCTCTCAATGGTACAGCTGTAGAACTTTTCATAGTGACTTTTCATTATTGTATCAGTTCCCATTCTTACCCAGTTTGCAGCCACCCTTCCTCCCTCTTCCCTTTCACTCACCTGGATGTTGAGTTCGAAGGCCATGATAGCCTCCTCCAGCACCCCTCCCTCTCCTCCTTGGTCAGCTCGATGCTGTTCATTCTGCTCCTGTACAGCTGCTTGAAGCGGTTAGGGCTTGACACTCCGGGGAAAGAGAAAAATGACAGTCCCTCTCTGCTGCTTAACCCAATTGACTTCTGGGTAATCTTCCCCCAAAACTTGTCCTCCTGACAGGTCACCTAGGTAACGGGTGTAGGCGTGGGCCACCAGCAATTTAGGATTGCCTTCGCCAATCTGGAGAGGGAGACAAAGAAATTGTTATTACTAAGCAGGTACACAATTAAGATAGTGTGCCTACCCTGCATGTTGGTATATCTATAGTCTGTACCTTGCGAAGTCTCTGTGTATATCTGTGTGTTGCAGCAGGAGTGATGACTCTCTTTCGCCACTCCTGTCCAAAGAAGTGTTCCAGATCTCTCTCTAGTGTCTCCAGTCGGGCCAGTTCCTGGGGAAGTATATCGGTGCGACACCTGGGTGGGAAGCATTTCTGTCCATCTCCTCTTCCAGTGCTTTGTAGATCTCATAGAGAGGGAACACAGAAGAAGCTGCCATGGAAAAGAGGCACAGATTAATACTTAATACACATTGAGTGCTCATTCTCCATGACTATGTAGAAAGTTAAACAAAAGGCATTCTAGGTAGTTCATAATATGAAAACCACTGTAAATAATTTTGGCAAGTGGTTTTTAATTCACTCTCAGATTGGCTTTTCTCACCTTGTACTGCCGAAGAGTTATCTGTCCCTTCTGATAGCTCAGCATCAGTTGGGTGTTTTCTGCCCTGACATGGATGTCTTTAGTCGCTGCTTTTATCTGCTCTGACAAATCACTGAGGAGAGATGGCGAACATTGGAAGGAGGACATACTGATTTACCCGAGTACAGTAAATGTGATGCACAGTGTTTGCAGTTAGTAATTGTGTTCTGTATCTTCAATACCTTTACTTTACCATATATCAGCCCTGACCTGGTCTGAAATACAATAATCTAGTAAACATATCGACCATTCATTACAAAGTTACTGTACCTGCCAGGGCTCTGCATGTCATATTTCCGTGCCGAGCTGACTGTCTCCATGTCTGTAATCCAGAATTGTTTATATGGTGGTTATAACATTATCACCCAAATGTGACCAGCTCTTACAGTTTATTCAAAAACAAGTCAGTGAAAGAGTTGATAATTTACCTGTGTGGTATTTCCTTGTTGATGTCTTGTTGTACAGCTGGTAAACGGAAAGCTGCCTCCTTCTCAGACAAGTTTAGAGTTGCTGTGTCCTCTTTGTCCTGTGCCCCTGTCTTTATATTTGACTCCCTTACCTTCTCTCCCAGTGTTTGTCAGCTAAATCAAATGGGAAGTGAGACTGTTGACTCATTTCCCTTATGCTGAACCTTAACATGACAGGGCAGATTTACCAGTGAGGGGAGAGCATGAGTGAGCAGATGGGATGGTAGAAATCATTAAAGACAGTCACATGAACCACAGGAAGTGAATGTGTTCCTTCTGCTATTGAGGGAGAGTATGTTGACTACAGGTGAGAACAAAGGTATTTACACTGAGTGTACAAAACATTAGGAACACCTTCCTAATATTGAGTTGCACCCCCTTTTGCTCTCAGAACAGCCTCAATTCGATAAGGTGTTGAAAGTGTTCCACAGGGATGCTGGCCCATGTTGATTCTAATGCTTCCCACTGTTGTGTCAAGTTGGCTGGATGTCTTTTGGGTGGTGGACCATTTTGATGCACACAGGAAACTGTTGAGCGTGAAAAACCCAGCAGGCGTTGCAGTTCTTGACACACTCAAACCCTACTACCATACCCGTTCAAAGGCACTTAAAACGTTTGTCTTGCCAATTCACCCTCTGAATGGCGTACATAAACAATCCATGTCTCAATTGACTCAAGGCTTGAAAATCCTTCTTTAACCTGTCTCCTCCCCTTCATCTACACTGATTGAAGTGGATTTAACAGGTGATATCAATAAGCGATCATAGCTTTCTACCTGGATTCACCTGGTCAGCCTATGTCTTGTTCCTAATGTTTTGTACACTCAGTGTATGTACCTATTCGTTTTCTGAGATGAGTCAGAAAAACAAGAGTGATTCAATATGCTGACTTAACTGCAGGCAGGACTCAATGGTTTAGTTAATCCAATTTAACCCAATTCTCTCTCCCATTGTGTTCATTGCACTTTGTGTTGGTACAAAGTTGCAGCCCAAATGACTAACTGCAGGTCAAAATTCCTTTCAGGGGATTACATTGTAAACTCTTGCTCTCAACATTCAATTAGTATGATTTACCCTACATCTGTCTATTATCCATCTATTGATCTATTACCAATCTATAGATAACCTGATATGACACCAGCTAGCATAATAACATGATTCAACAAAATAGAGAAGTGGGATAACATGACTCAACAGAAATGTATGTTGCAGTCGCCAGGCAAAAATCATATCAGAGCAATTTCTAGGCATGATAATATTATGAATAGTTAATTATGTTTATGATATTATAATAATATGCATGTTATGTTTCACTTAATTAACATTTAATAATGATTAGTATGTCTTTCACAAAAACATTAATCAAATTACTACAATTATCTAAAAATCTAAAAAATTGCAACATTACAAAGTTTATTACATTTGAATGTAATAAAGAAGGTCAAACTGTTACTTTTTCTATTGATACTTTTGTATCAAAAGTAGCTAACAGTTCTTCAGTGGTGGAAAAAATACCCAATTGTCATACTTGAGTAAAAATAAAGATACCTTAATAGAAAATGACTCAAGTAAAAGTGAAAGTCACCCAATAAAATCCTACTTGAGTAAAAGTCTAAAAGTATTTGATTTTAAATATACTTAAGTATCAAAAGTAAATGTAATTACTCAAATATACTTACGTATCAAAAGTAAAAGTAAAGTATAAATTATTTCTAATTCCTTATATTAAGCCAACCAGGCGGCACCATTTTCTTGTATTTTACATGTATGGATAGCGAGGCACACTCAACACTCAGACATAATTTACAAACGAAGCATGTGTTTAGTGAGTCCGCCAGATCAGAGGCAGTAGGGATGACTATGTTCTCTTGAAAAGTGTATGAATTAGAATATTTTCCTGTCCTGCTAAGCATTCAAAATGTAACGTGTACTTTTGGGTGTCAGGGAAAATGTATGGAGTAAAAAGTACATTATTTTCTTTAGGAATGTAGTGAAGTAAAAGTAAAAGTAGTCAAAAATATAAATAGTAAAGTAAAGTACAGATAACCCAAAAAACTACTTAAGTAGTAATTTCAAGTATTTTTACTTAGGTACTTTACACCGCTGCAGTTCTTGTCCGTCACTTTAATTTTTTTATCACGCCCTCTATTTTACACACAAGCTCTTATTGGTCAAGAATACTTTGGCATGCTTGAGCGTCGTATCAAGGTATAGGGGCTCCGTTATGAAATCCCAGAATGTAGGTTGTTGGAGAGTTTTATTTACAGACCAAATGCTAATTGATATGGGTTTAGATGAGAGGGAACCATTGCAGTGAAAGGTGAAGACATCCCACTTTAATTGATCTGTTGTGTCTTTTGGGCTCGTGGAGTGCTTCTCAAACAGCGGTCTAGTGCAGCTGCATCCCCTCATTTCGAGTTATGATGTCGGGCTAGAGTTTCAAGGCGAGCACGGGGATACACCCCATGAAGGCCCACTATTGTCGTACTTTCTCTGTTCTTCCACTCACTTGAACAATGCTATCTGATATTTAATTTCAAAATGACCTTCTTATGTTGGTAAAGCCACTGAAAGGAGTTGCATGACTTTTGTGATAATATAGTTGCTGCTGTCAGTGGATATTTTCAGGCTGCAGCTTCCAAAGCTTAAATGTGCCATTGATTATTGTCACCAGGGTATTGCAATGACCTTCACTAAACCCACTCTCCCACCAATAAATGCCTTCATTGCCTTTTACTCATTCATAGGTCATGGATTCCCCCTATCCTTCTTCTCCTTGCCCTCCTGGTCACCCTGGTCCAATGTTTTCCTGATGACTACAACAGTCACAACAGCACCCGTCACCATGACTACTGTGTGCTTGGAGCCGGGCCCGCGGGCCTTCAGATGGGTCACTTTCTCTCCAAGAGTCAGAGATTACATCATCTTGGAGAGGAACTCGAGGGCCAGGGAGCTTCTTCAATATGTGAGTGCCACTGTGTAATGGGTGTCGGCTATATCGGGTGTTGCACTTGCTGAATACATTTTCCAACTCAGCAAAGTATTTTGTGACAGTGCAACAATGATGCAACTCTCTCTATTGCCCTGCTCATAGAAATATGTCCTGACCTACACCATGTACATGAACGTGTTGTATCTCATGGATATTTTTCTCTCCATTTAAAGATACCCTCGACACAGGAAACTCATCAGCATCAACAAGATCTACACGGAGGCGGAACCGCGAGTTCAACCTTCGCCACGATTGGAACTCCCTCCTGAGTGACAGGCCTGACCTGCTGCTTCAGCGAGTCAGCCGGGAGCTCTACCCCGACGCAGACTCATTCCCCCGCTACCTCTCCATGTGTGAAGGAGCTGGGGCTGAAGGTCCAGTATGGGGTGGACATCGGGAAGATCAGGGCCTCAGAGTCTGAATCACCTAGAGGCAGGGGGATACATACTGACTGACCAGGGTGGACTGGACTATGCATGCAGGTACTGTGTTATATCCATACTAATACAGTGCATTCGGAAAGTATTCAGACACCTTGACTTTTTCCACATTTTGTTATGTTACAGCCTTATTCTAAAGTGGATTAAATTGTTTTTCTCCTCAACAATCTACACACAATACCCATAATGACAAAGCAAAAACTGGTTTAAAAAAAACGGAAATATCACATTTACATAAGTATTCAGACCCTTTACTCAGTACTTTGTTGAAGCACCTTTGGCAGCGATTACAGCCTCAAGTCTTCTTGGGTATGACGCTACAAGCTTGGCACACCTGTATTTGGGGAGTTTCTCCCATTCTTCTATGCAGATCCTCTCAAGCTCTGTCAGGTTGGATGGGGGAGCGTCGCTGCACAGCTATTTTCAGGTCTCTCCAGAGATGTTAGATCAGGTTCAAGTCCGGGCTCTTGCTGGGCCACTCAAGGACATTCAGAGACTTGTCCCGAAGCAAATCCTGCGTTGTCTTGGCTGTGTGCTTAGGGTCATTGTCCTGTTGGAAGGTGAACCTTCGCCCCAGTCTGAGGTCCTGAGCGCTCTAGAGCAGGTTTTCATCAAGGATCTCTCTGTACTTTGCTCTGTTCATCTTTCCCTCGATCCTGACTAGTCTCCCAGTCCCTGCAGCTGAATAACATCCCCACAGCATGATGCTGCCACCACCATGCTTCACCTTAGGGATGGTGCCAGGTTTCCTCCAGACATGACCGCTTTAGCATTCAAGCCAAAGGAGTTAAATCTTGGTTTCATCAGACCAGAGAATCTTGTTTCTTATGGTCTGAGTGTCTTTCGGTGCCTTATGGCAAACTCCAAGCGGGCTGTCATGTGCCTGTTACTGAGGGGAGTGGCTTCCGTCTGGCCACTCTACCATAAAGGCCTGACTGGTGGAGTGCTGTAGAGATGGTTGTCCTTCTGGAAGGTTTCCCGTCTCACAGAGGAACTCTAGAGCTCTGTCAGACTGACCATCGGGTTCTTGGTCACCTCCCTGACCAAGGCCCTTCTCTCCCGATTGATCAGTTTGGCCGGGCGGCCAGCTCTAGGAAGAGTCTTGGGGGTTCCAAACTTCTTCCATTTAAGAATGATGGAGACCACAGTGTTCTTGGGACCTTTGCTGCAGACATTTTTTGGTACCCTTCCCAGATCTGTGCCTCGACACAATCCTGTCTTGAGCTCTACGGACAATTCCTTCAACCTCATGGCTTGGTTTTTGCTCTGACATGCACTGTCAACTGTGGGACCTTATATAGACAGGCGTGTGCCTTTCCAAATCATGTCCAATCAATTTAATTTACCACAGGTGGACTCCAATAAAGTTGTAGAAACATCTCAAGGATGATCAATGGAAACAGGATGCACCTGAGCTCAATTTCGAGTCTCAAAGCAAAGCGTCTGAATACTTATATAAATAAGGTATTTCTGTTTTAAAAAATGTTCATACATTTGCAAACAAATTCTGAAAACCTGTCTTCGCTTTGTCACTATGGGGTATTGTGTGTGTATATTGATGAGGATTTTTATTTATTGAATCAATTTTAGAATAAGGATGTAACGTAACAAAATGTGGAAAAAGTCAAGGGGTCTGAATACTTTCCGAATGCACTGTATCTAATGTAAAAGGATGGAAATATGGAAAAATTATCCGCTATGAATACCATTCAAGAGATGATTATCTCTCTCTTTCTCTCTTACCCACAGAGTCCTCCTGGTGTCCACAGGACTGTGGGATCCTCAGAAGGTCCAGTTTGAGGGCTCAGACCTGGTGGAGGGCTATGAGTCCATCCCTGTGGACCCAGAGGAATATAAGGACCAGGCCGTGCTGATCCTGGGCAAGGGGAACTCAGCATTTGAAACAGCTCAGAGCATCCTGGGTAGGGCCAGCCGGATCCATCTCTATAGCTCGAGCCCGGTCCGCCCTAGCCTGGCAGACACATTATGTCGGAGACCTCAGGTACTGAGAGGCATGATTTAGGTTTTGACTCCCATATTGTCCTCTCCTACCAATTGTTATTTCTTTTGTTTCACTGATTTTAGTACTCCTGCAGCAGTGTTTTAGATCGGAGTATGTTGCTATCCTCTTAGCATAATCTTTACATATCAAAGTGATCTATTTTCTCTCTTCCACAGAGCTGTGAACAATGAGCTGCTAGACACGTACCAGCTAAAGTCCCTTGATGGGCTGGTGGAGGGAGGCCTTGAGGACATTGCTATCGTCAGAAATGGAGAGGATAAAAGAAGCGCTCAGGCAGAAAGAAGAAGTGTAGATCCAGTGGGAAGGAAAAGCGTGGCCAGTTGTTTCCTTACTCTAGCTGAGCTACTGGACAGTCCGGATGGAGAAGAACAGTTCAAAGGTCACAGCGACAAACCTGCCTGTGTACCACAATGACAACTTCTCTCTCCGCCAGCCATATGATCGTGTGATCCGCTGCTTGGGGTTCGGTTCAACTTCAGCATCTTTGATGGGTATGTCAATTATAATTTTACAGTGGCATGTCTTTACATAGTGCGGAAAGAGTTCTGTTAAAGTAATTGTTTTCTATGGAAGTGGTGGCTCTTCTATTTTATAATTTTCATTGGAAAAGCCATGTTTCAGTCAGATAATGTCAGTCTGTCCTAATGATACCGTTAATCTCTCCAGCTCTGCCCGCCCACCAAGCAGTGAGGGTGCCGGGGGCGGTTGCCAGGGTGACAGCCTGGTACGAGGGGCGGGAACCCCAGGCCTTTTTGTTCTGGGGACGGCTGCCCACTCAAGAGACTATCGCTCTTCTGCAGGGGGGTTCGTTCATGGCTTCCGATACACAGGTAACCATTCAAACTGCTGGTATTACAACGCAGACGAATAAATCTGACTTCTGTATAGTTAGTAACTGTCTGTAAGGGGGCAATTTTGTCTATAATATAATGTTTATATAGACAAAATGTTTGTTATTTGACTATTTATGGTTCTAACTTTGTGTTCCACCCTAGTGCGTGCTGTACATAGAGTCCTTGAGCTGCGTTACCATAGCAACTCGTGTGCCAGCAACCAAACTGTCAATCAGTCAGCTGCAGTCCTGGCTGTTGAGGAGGGTCAATGAGGCCTCGGACTGTACCAAATGTTTGGGGTACTTGGAGACATCATTTTACTAAGAGGGTAAGTAGTGCTGAACCACTGTGCACATTTGTCTTCATGATTATTGTCCTTCATTGTAATTTGCCTATCTCTACCAATGAATCTCACATTGATTGATTGCCTATAGATATCCCGATTTATGTTAATTAAGGCTGCGTTTACACAGGCAGCCCAATTCTGTATGTTTTTCACTCATCTGTATTTTTGACCAATCCGAGCAGCTCTGAAAAAGATCTGATGTGAAAAGATCTGATGTGATTGGTAAAAAGACCAATTAGTGTAAAAAGGTCAGAATTGTGATGCCTATGTATACGCAGCCTAAATTTGTCAATTTGCCGAACCAGTTTAACTTGAATCATCTACTCCTTTCCTTTCCCGTCAGCTCTCACTGTGAGTATCTGGAGGAGTTTCCCCTCCAGGCCCTGCCCCAGTTCTCATCTCTGTCTGGCCACCAGCTCTCCAAGCATGGTCTGCTGGTTCTGGTCCTGCAGTACGGGATGAACCGCACAGACTCACTGGGCCCTGGCAGAGCAGAGTCAGTGGACCCGTGCCTGAGGTCCAACTTCCTCCACCCTGTTCTATACTACTACGACACACTTCCTACGGGTGAGTGTGAGAAAGATAAACCTTATGAAGAGGACAAAACAGTTTGGCTTTATGGTTGTGTTGAAGTAATGACATTCAAATGAAGAGTATGTCTGTGTGTAGCACAAGGCATCTTTGTGGTATGACGTCAGCACTCAAACCTACATATGTATGTAAAAAATATAATACATGTTATTCTTACATTTGTCTGCCACCTAAACAGAGAGGGACATGAGACACCGTCCCGTTGGCTGGCATACACACCCAAAGCAGTGCATCACATGATCGGGGACTTCTTGACTGAGTGGGATGGGCCCATCTCCCACAGCCAGCCACTGCGGCGCTTCCTGGAACATTGTCTCACACTGACCTCAGGGCCTTCTATGCAGGTGGAGCATGTCCTCACCTGATCCCTCATTACAACATGCCCTTAGGATATGTCCTTTATATTTCCATATACAGTACCTCCTACTCATCTATTTGTATCACACACGATTTGTTTGTTCGCGCAACTTTCTTACATGATCTGTGTTATTACTGTTTTATTGTGGTTCTGCCCACTCAGTTGAGACATTTTATTACTTGATGATTACTGTTTTACAATGTGTAAAATTGACCTTGTTTCTTTTTCCCCACAGAGTCATGTTTCCGCTTTTCCCTTACCAATCGAAAGCCACCCCTGTTTTGTCGTCAGGGATACCTGAGGAAGCATGGGGTTGTTAGTAATAGTCAGCTAAGGCAGCATGCCCATGAAGCTGGGCTAATGCCTACAGAACAGGACTCTGCATCCCTAGACACAGACCCATCGTTCCCTGATTACCTTACCCGAGCTGGAGCCTCAGTGTCCTCTGCAATGAACCTCGACTTCTGATTGTTTACCCAAGGATCCCCAAACTAAGCAAATGACAGTTTTGATGTCCCAAGACATTCTCTACCTCTCATTATAATATCCCATTAATATATACAGTATATACACTGAGTGTACAAAACATTAAGAACACCTTCCTAATATTCAGTTGACCCCCCTCCCCCTTTTGCCATCAGAACAGCCTCAATTTGTCAGGGCATGGACTCTACACGGTCTCGAAAGCATTCCACAGGGATGCTGGCCCATGTTGACTCCAATGCTTACAACAGTTGTGTCAAGTTGGCTGGATGTCCTTTGGGTGGTGGACTGTTCATGATACACACAGGAAACTGTTGAGTGTGGAAAACCCAGCAGTGTTGCAGTTCTTAACACAAACTGGTGCGCCTGGCACCTACTACATACCCGCTCAAAGGCACTTAAATATTTTATCTTTCCCATTCACCCTCTGAATGGCACACACACAATCCATGACCATGTCTCAATTGTCTCAAGGCTTAAAAATCCTTATTTAATCTGACTCTTCATCTACACTGATTTTAAAGTGGGTTTAACAAGTGACACCAATAAGAATCATAACTTTCACCTGGATTCACCTAGTCAGTCTGTCATGGAAAGAGCAGGTGTTCTGAATGTTTTGTACACTCAAAAGTTTGGACACACCTACTCATTCAAGGGTTTTTCTTTATTTTTACTATTTTCTACATTGTAGAATAATAGTGAAGACATCAAAACTATGAAATAACACATATGGAATCATGTAGTAACCAAAAGTGTTAAACAAATCAGAATATGTTATTTATATTCTTCAAAGTAGCCACCCTTTGCCTTGATGACAGCTTTGCACACTTGGCATTCTCTCAACCAGCTTAATGAGGAATGCTTTTCCAACAGTCTTGAAGGAGTTCCCACATATGCTGAGAACTTGTTGGCTGCTTTACCTTCACTCTGCGGTCCAACTCATCCCAAACCATCTCAATTGGTTGAGGTCGGGTGATTGTGGAGGCCAGGTCATCTGATGCAGCACTCCATCACTCTCCTTCTTGGTCAAATAGCCCTTACACAGCCTGGAAGGTGTGTTTGGGGTCATTGTCCTGTTGAAAAACATGATAGTCCCACTAAGCGCAAACCAGATGGGATGGCATATCGCTGCAGAATGCTGTGGTAGCCATGCTGGTTATGTGTGCCTTGAATTCTAAATAAATCACTGACAGTGTCACCAGCAAAGCACCCCCACACCATCACACCTCTTCCATGCTTCAGGGTGGGAACCACACATGCGGAGATCATCCGTTCACCTACTCTACATCCCAAAAAGACACGGTGGTTGGAACCAAAATCTCACATTTGGACTCATTAGACCAAAGGACAGATTTCCACGGTCTAATGTCCATTGCTTGTGTTTGTTGGCCCAAGCAAGTTTCTTCTTATTATTGGTGTCCTTTGTAGTGGTTTCTTTGCAGCAATTCGACCATGAAGGCCTGATTCACGTAGTCTCCTCTGAACAGTTGATGTTGACATGTGTCTGTTACTTGAACTCTGTGAAGCATTTATTTGGGCTGCAATCTGAGGTGCAGTTAACTCTAATGAACGTATCCTCTGCAGCAGAGGTAACTCTGGGTCTTCCCTTTTCTGTGGCGGTCCTCATGAGAGCCAGTTTCATCATAGCGCTTGATGGTTTTGGACTGCACTTGAAGTAACTTTTCAAAGTTCTTGAAGTGTTCCGATTGACTGACCTTCATGTCTTAAACTAATGATGGACTCTTTGCTTATTTGAGCTGTTCTTGACATAATATGTACTTGGTCTTTTGCAAATAGGGCTATCTTCTGTATACCACCCCTACCTTGTCACAACACAACTGATTGGCTCAAACGCATTAAGAAGGAAAGAAATTCCACAAATTAACTTTTAACAAGGCACACCTGTTAATTGAAATGCATTCCAGGTGACTACCTCATGAAGCTGGTTGAGAAAATGCCAAGAGTGTGCAAAGCTGTCATCAAGGCAAAGGGTGGCTACTTTGAAGAATCTCACATATAAAATATATTTTGATTTGTTTAACACTTTTTGGTTACTACATGATTCCATATGTGTTATTTCATCGTTTTGATGTCTTCACTATTATTCTACAATGTAGAAAATAGTAAAAATAAAGAAAAACCCTTGAATGAGTAGGGTGTGGCCAAACTTTTGACTGGTACTGTATATACCAAATATTTTGGTTGAACAACTATCCTGATCTCCTCAGAGTTGACCGCTTATCCCATTTTAGTCCTTAAAGCATATTTATATATTACACTAAATTGTGGCATGTTTTATTGATGTAACTTTAGATTTGAATGTGTACAAACAGTATGGGTGATGGTGGGTTTTCATTACATGGTGATCTATGCATTATGCATTATTTATTTTTTATACTGTTTGTGTAGGCCTACTACTATTTATCTGCTTACTTTATTTTCTGTTGCAACAGATGTAAGACATTAAAGAGAGAGAACATAATGCTCTGATGTTTACATGTTTTGTAGTATACAGCGTATGGGCAAAGAATATTTCTTGAATTTCTTCACTCTAAATCGTATCTGTTTTCAAGATTTCTTGAGCGTAAAATCTAGAACTAACACGATATTCAATACTGCAAGCACACATCCCGCCTGTCCCGATTGCTCATTGGCTTTTGCACGGGAGTGGGGTGCTTTGTTTTTCGAGTGGAAAAAAACAACGTTGACCGATTGGTCATAGTCCTTCTCAACTTTCCTCTGTACAATAGGAGCGCCTTTTACTGCTTGTTCTCCGTGAGAATTGAAAATATGAAACAGGAGACATTTTGGCTCTTGTGACAGGCGCTCACATTGAATTCAAGGCATGAACATATGAGCCACAATGGTAAATGTGTGTAGAAGTAGTTTCTGTATTGATGTCCTAGTGCCAGCGATGGCAACGGAGGAAATAAACGACGTATTCAAAGTTCTAAGTCAGTTCATCAACAAAATTACTATTTTCGTAGCTCCTAGTACTGGCTTGCGAACGAGGATCAATTTGAAGAGAGAACGGCTAAATAAATCTTCCATATGAGTCGGTGAACATGGACGGGTGGAGTTCAATTGTTGCAACAGCTTCTGACGATGAACGTTCAAGCTCCGAGGTGAACACACGGTGGAGACTGGATCAAGAGAAACGGAGGAGTAAGAGGGTGAACTAAAGAGAAATGATGAGAGGATGGATGGAGGTGCTGCTGAGGGATTTGGGATAACTGGATTCGGGGAGGGCACGGGGAGATTGAGTCGTACAGGACAGACCGCTGAGCAAGAACTTCGGTACCTCCACTTGCTATGGGAACCCAGTCGAGTTGGATTAGGGGCGGGTGGCGCGAGCAGCAAACCCGGGAAGGTGACAGGGTGTAGAGCGAGGCGACAAGGGGAGAGCCCGACGAAATGTGGGGCCCATTAGAAAATATATTTATGGTACAGAAATTCCACACACTCAAAATTGGAAAATGTTTTTGTGTTGATGGAAGAGTTGACTGTGAATTCCAAACCCAATCATGAGGTGTAAATAGTGTAAAGCTGTCTGAATGTTGCGGTGGGACTGGGATGTCATGCAAGGCTATGGCTCCTGAACTTTTGATAACAGTATCATCAGTATGCATTATACTAGCCTAATACATCAGACGGTGATAGGCATTTCCACACTCAACGCGAGCTTAGCATTATACCTGTTGTTTACCTGAACTTTGGCATGTTTGTTCATTCTCTCTAGTGGTGAAGAGGTTTCGAGAGGCTGCCAATGGCAACACATTGATACAGGTAGGCACTGAAGAGGAACTATTGGAACATCTCTATTGTAAGTCTCAACAAGACTAAGTAATATATGGCATCCCCTTTCAGGTGTTTAAAGTTTCTGTCTCTTTTTTTATCCAGTGCGAGGCTTCTTCAAGAAGATATAGACCCTTGTGCAGCAGATGACAAAGGAAGAAAACAGCCCTCCACTTCTCCTCCTGTAGCGGCAACGAGAGCATCGGTAAGTCAAAGTGAGAAGTGCAAGGGACTCATGATTCATTACTCAACAGAGTAATGACATTGTTATGAACTGATAATAATCACATCGTTACTGTGAACAAATTATTAATTTCGTCCCCTTCCTTCTGGCTCTGCAGTGCAACTTCTTCTGAGCTACGGTGCTGACCCTAACCAGCGGGATGGCCTTGGGAACACCCCTCTCCATCTGGGTAAGAACAATACATGGCACAGAGTATAGCATTTAGTTCAGTGGTGTACAACATTGCTACTTTGGGTCCCGATGGCAGAAAAGTAAAAGATGAAAAATGTATTTTGATTTTACTTTTCCATGACTGAAAAAATGTATATATTCCACAATCTTTCCACTTCTGCACCTGTCTCTGCAGCGGCCTGTACCAACCATGTGCCTGTAATCACCACATTGCTGAGAGGAGGTGAGAAGCCATACTGTATGTAGTAGGAACACACATGGACATACATACTGTACACCAGCTGAGGGTAACTTGTTAATGTTGTGTTTCTGTTCAGGAGCACGTGTGGATGCCCTAGACCGAGCAGGAAGGACCCCCTGCACCTGGCACACTCCAAACTCAACATCCTGCAGGAAGGAGAGACTCGAGGGAGTATAGAAACTCTAAGAGGGGAGGTCACACAGGTAAATAAGGGGTTATAACAACAGCACATATGGTTAAAATTAGTATACCAACGTTTATTTGGTGCAGTCTGAAGTCTCTCTCTCCATGGCTCTGTAGATCATTCAGATGCTGAGGAGTACATGAATGTGTGGGACAGAGTGAGGCCAGAGAGAGACTGGACCATATCTCATCACAGCTGCAGCACACACGCACCAAAGAACAGGTAAGACACATTTGTGTTTAACTCGCTCTCTCTCACACACACACACCTGTTTTTTGGCATTGAACCAAATGGTAACACAACCAACTGATATCATTCTTATTACTTGGTACAAACATGGAATGAGGCCTTCACAGGTGACAATTATGGCTTCTCTTCTGTTTCAGGTTGATGAGGTAACTGACTTGCTGGCCAGCTTCACGTCACTCAGTCTCAGAAGGCAGAATTTGGGGGATAGGTAGAGGGCTGTCTTTGTGGATACATTCTCCTGTTTACCACGGGGGTAATGGGCATACTACTGTGATAAAGTACATAAAAAAATATATTTATGAACTCATTACCTTTGACTGTTGTGTTGGTCTCCCTCTCAACATCATATTTGTGTCACTGCCTTTTTTAAATGTTGCCTTGCATGTGTTGTACATTAATGTTTACTGTAAAAAATGAATCGTGGTCATTGTTGTAACAATCTGAGTTAATGGATGAATAAAATATGTTTATAAGAAAAAGAGGGTGTCTTTGTAGACTTGGTGTAACATCAATATGCATTGTCAGTTAATGCAGTTGTCATTATCTCATTCATAGAATTAGTAAATGGAAAATAATTGTTACATATTGGTTACATTACAATATCTTCAAATTAATAGAAGCAATGTATATTTCCCGCAATAGTCCCTTTTCACGATGACGTCATCTAACTTCGCCTTTCCGCGTAGCAGGTTAACCTTCTTCACGCCGTTCGCCCGTAACCTCGAGACTTTACTCTTGGGAGGCAATGCGTTTAAGTTAAATTAGTAAAGTTGGCGAGTAATAATAGTTACGTATATGCAATAGGTTTGTAAATTGCTAACGTTATTGCCCCGTTAATTGCAAATTGTTCACGGCCTTAGTTACTAAAGTGGGCTAACGTTATTCTTTTTCATTTAAAGTACCAGATACCGAATCGTTAAAAGGTACGTTACATTCTGCTGGCTGCAATGTAACTAGAGTTTTACTTAGCTAGCTATCTAACCCTTTGTTAGGCAGCAGTTAGTTTATTCATGAAATGTATAGTAACTCACCGTATTCAAATACTGTTGTAGCATGATAGCTAGATAAATATTGATTCCGGGTCAAAAGCTGAATGGCTTAATTTAGCTGTTTCTTTTCTCCCGGTGTCTGTATCACTGCAACAGTATCCCATCCAACACCGAAGTACATGGCACAATCTTCGAGAGAAGATGCTATTGGCAGTGCTTCAATATTTGTTCAAACAACAAACAGAAATTCCCGTATCTTCTCTGTAAAAATCTCCTCAGCTCAGCAGGGAGGACACTCTTAAGACCCCAGGCCATCGGCCCGGCCAGAGGATTTTAGTCGAGAGGGCCATATACGGAGGTGAGAAGGAGTACCATCTGGGATGTGAGCGTTCCTCTTTCCACAGTGGGTTCAGTGAATCAGCTGTGGGCCATCTGCTGCTCTACAAATGAACTATCAGGGACCTCTTGACATTAAAGGAGACAAACCAGTCTGATCTTTTTGTCAGAACTGGTAGTTAAATATTTCCTGGGAGGCTAGATAGGGCTGATAAATAGAAGTACTTTTATATTACTGTATATGTACAAAAAAATGAAATATGAATTAACTTTGTTGGTAATTTAATTGATCTAATGTTATACTGTATGTTTTTGTTAGGGTAATAACTTTTTTAATAGCTATTAATGAACCTAATGTGATATATTGTAAAAATATCCAACTATTAACTATGAATATGTGCTTATGTGTCATGCAGCACTGAGTGGAACTATTAAATATATGTTTGCAAGCAACTGCTTCCAATCCTTTTTGATTTTGGTAGACATTTTACAACATATCGTCCTTTTCAAAATTTGTATTTCAATACATGATATAGTTGTGGTGTATATAACACAAATTAAGTTCATTTGCAGTTAAAGAAAAAACATGTCGACATTTACATCAAATCCTTTTCAAAAATGTGTGTTGGTTTCTGTACATAGGAGATATACAGTTAATATGACATTAGTTAATTTGTGAGTTAAAAAGGGAAAAATATTTCAAAGGTTCACCTTCCACATTTGTTTACCTTAGCACACTATTTATAGTAAATTTCCTATGTTTTATAACTTAAGAAGACATCCATGTAGATGTTATAATAGAAATGATCAAGCCTTGTCGCATTGTTGAGTGGATAATCCTCTTCCAAAGATTCTCTCCAACTGTGAAGTCAGTGCCTGGGTATCTGTAATGAAGTTCACACCACTGAAGTCCTAAGCTTAAGGTGAGTTGGCCTGGAACCTGATAGGTATTTTCAGGGCTCTTCTCTTGAAGTAGGCCTGGCCTTACTTCCGTGATCAGGTGTTTAGTTCGGTAACATTTTCAACATCGCAACTCTTCAACTCAGCAAGACCAAATGGGCTGGTGCTTCTGTTGGGCAGAAGACTTTAGCATCCGGGCTGGCTGGGCAAGGTGAGGGTGAATCAGGGTGGATGATGACCCCGCATTGTTTCAGAGAGACATCACAAAAATCAGGGCAATTGCCTCAGTATCCTCAGGTTTCCAGATCCAACCCCTCTTCTCATAGTGCAGCTGTCTGAGGAGTTCCTCTCAGAATGCGGGTTGCCAAAGCTTTGGACAGACAACTCCCCACCAACATGGCATATTTCTTGCGGAATCTGCTGGCTGTCAGTCGGGGTTTACGTACCTTGGCTCCACAGCTGGCATTCTGACTGCATTTGTTTCTGCTTCAATAAAGGCAGACATCTCTCTGACACAATCAGGTTGGTTCTCAAATGACATTGTTGAATATAGTTAAGCTCGAAATCAATGGGAAATTTAAAGTTGTAACCTTCAATAGGCAACTGAGGAAACTCACTGGTACAGGGTGTTTAATGCAATATCTTACTTAATTTCTAGAGGGCACTTAAGAAAGCATTGAGACCCAGAATGGCACAGGGCTAAATTTAGGAGTCCACCAAATTAAAAGGCCCTGCCCCGTGCAGCAATTTGCAGTAATCCTGGTTTGTGGACGGATGTCTTTCAGTTTCTGGTAAAAACTGGCCATGACGTGAGGATCCGAATAGGCTCCTGGCAAGGAAAGTGAGATATGTCAAGTTTAGATTTCATTAAATGCCACCTATCTTTTTCACTAAAAAGACAAACCACATCATCCAGTCTCGTACATGCTTCTAATACAAATAAAAAAAATATCCACTGAAAGTCTATAAAAAAGATAACAAATAATAATCGCTTTTATGTTTGTTATTTTAGAAATGCACTAAAGATCTTTGTTGCTTCCGAAGTACAGGGGCTCATTCAGACTCACCATCATAGGCTCGGGTGCACAGTGTGCCACTTCCACACAGTCTGACACTTGTTTTTTCTTAGCCGCTGGTTTACACAACTTCATTATATCATTGGTGTAGCCTCTTGATACAACCTGTGATATAATAATGATGAACAATACATTGTCAAAAGTCAATACAAACTGCAAAGTTCTGCATCAGTGAACAAATAATGTCAGACCTGGTGTCCTAGGTCGGTGCCAGGTGTCTGCAGTGTGTGCAAGGTGACAGAGGCAATGGCACTGTCTTAAAGCCCATGGTAACAAGTGAGCACTTTGAAAAAAGAAGTGCTACTATGTGATTATGATAGCTTTCCCAGCAGACAGGGAACATGACATGTGATTGAGTACCACAGGAACCCTTCTGCAGAGTCTAGGTAACCTGTTCTAGAGACATAACCAATTGTGCTGTAATTTAGAAACATTTTTTCTGCGTTTCATTATAAACTACTGTACACTAATTTTTCAAAACCCAATTTCTTTTTTAATTAAGAAAAATTGGCTGTTCTGAAACCTTTGACAAGTAGTGCCAACAATTATCGAAAATTTGAAACATTTTGAGTTATCGCAGAATCTTTCCCAGTCTTTAATGTGGCTGTCAACAAACCCACATCGTTTGTTAGAATTTAGTGTAGTTAAGTTTAATGAACATGAAATCAGAGCTCAGACTGAGAAACAAACTGATCCACAGTGGAACATTGTGGAATCATTCTGGTTAAATCTGGCAAATAAAGAGCAAAACACAACAAAAGAGAAAACTTATCTATAAACCTATCTTAACATAATGTTAGAGAACTGTTTATCTGAGAAACCTGAAGCCGATGAGCCTCCTTATTTTTTCTCTTCATGGACCTGTGACATCGCCCTCTCACTGTCACCTCACCGTTAACTACACTTGAGACTGTTTCAATACAGGATTGGGAGAAAAGGGCAAATTAGCATTAGCCATTTATACAAAGACTCTTATCTTGTATACGATAAAAACAGCAGTAATATTAAAAGAGGCTGCAAAACAGAAACTCGTCAGCTCATAAACCTTCGCTAGCATAGGGCTAATTTAAGCAATAAAGATAAACTACGTACCCATAATCAAACAGGTAACCCCTTCAACGAAGAACTTGTAAGCCTTTATCAAGCTTCGATCTTGAAGTAAGGGACCACTTGTACAAGTCGTTCTACGTCGTAGTCGTATTGGGCAGATGTGAAAGGGACTGGGTGAACTCCATAATGATGTGGCTACTATTGCTAAGTTCCTAAGCCACACCGGATGTAAACATAACCCGCATCGCGGCAGAACGGAAGTTAATCATGACGTCACGTGAAGCGCGCTTTGGCATTGTGCACTACAATATCGTCACAATTCGGTAATTATTCCGATTCGCTACATCCCGCAGTCGAAGTCCCTCCCCCTGCCGACATGCGTCGTTGTTGACTGGTTCAGGAAGATAGCGACTGGAACCACGTAAATTGGTGAATCCGAGAGAAATAGTAAAATTAGAGACAGATAATTGTCATTTCTTCTCTCTTTGACAGTAAAATGGCATGTTCTCACCTCAGTATGCTAAAAAATAATTTATGAACCAAATGCTTGGAATGACTTTCTTTCTCGATTTAGACCGACATAGGCCTAGCTGCACCAGAAGCCACGGACTGCTATACAGTACCTTCCGGATAACCCGGCACATAATCAGCAATACGAGTTAGAAGGGGTTTCAAATGTTGGGAGTTAGGACTCTCAGCTTAATGAAAGGGGGTGTGTTTTGTATTTTTTTCGAAAGTAGGCGGGAATTTATCCTTCAATTACCTAAACACACTTCAGTTTTGTAATGTATCTATTATTACTATAGGCTCAGCATGCCATATCAGTGTAGACCGTTATCCAAACTTTAAGGAGAGACGGCATTACAGCAATTGAATGTCCCATCTCATCACCCATATGTGGTGGGCCCGGAGTTGTAACAAGGCAGTTCTTGCTTTTTGACGGGATTACTCAGTTTGATCAATTTGGTGTACAAATACTTCTTTATTGTTGTCTCCAAGTCTCTTATTTTGACATCCTTTCATTCACAGTGAAATGTAAATGTCCTGTATTTTGCAGTGAAACTGCTCTCGGTCACATGTCCTTGTTATATTGGCTGAGTCAGTGGCTGATGTTTCCTCCATATCCTTATGACTGTGTTCTAATATCTTCCTAATGTTAGTGACACCCTGACACAGAGAGACCGAGCAAGCGGGTTGAGAAAGAAGCAAGATGAGATCATGGCTTTTGAGGGAGATCAAGAAGAAAGGAGTAGTTGGTAATTTGTGCCAGTTCTTTCCTCTTGTGCCTCTTATGTTCTTTTGAAGAAATTTCTCACTAATGTAGTTATTAAAAGTCATCATCATCATTCCAATTGTCATGCAATGCCTGGAAGTTCCCATTGCATTAGCAACTATCTCTTTCTCAGAGGTAGGGATGGAAGGTGGGCCTTGTGGCTGGTCGCAGTCAGAGAGAGAGGAAAGATCATACAAGGACTTGCTCCAGAGAGGGTGAGGAGGAGATTTGCTGCGAGGTCAAGTCCTCCAAGAAACTGGCCCAAGGTAACACCAGAACACTGGCTTCAAAATGTGAAATGCCAAGTGTAGGTTTCTGTTGGTTGTAAATTTAGTAAAATCTGTATTTTTCTGTTTAGGACTCTGAACTTTTCTTATTGGGAGAGGGACTCCACAAGAAGAAGAAAAAGCACAGTGAAGACTACTATTATAGGAGGTAAGGGGGAAGGAATTCTGCTCTGTTCAAAAAAATATTGAATTATTTGTGTGAATTTTGCTGAACAGATTCATTACTGTTTCTCACTCTCCCTTCATTATGTTCTTTAACCAGACCAGCAAGGCAGGAGCACCTCCCCACAAGAAAGAAAGCGAAAGCTCGTCGGACCACTCCCCTCCCTGTCCTCTGGAAATCTTCCTCCCATCCCACAGACACAGCCATGGGGCTCCTGCAGGCCATCACACTCCCCTATGGCCACCGGCTCAGACCCGAGGCCACACCTGCACAAGAAGCCCTCCTACCCTTCCCTTCTCTTCCTCCCACTCCTCAAAGACCGCAAAACGATGGGAGAACCGGAGGAAGCAAAGGCTGCCACTCTCTCATTCCCGCCCCTATGTCCTCATCCTCCTCTTCCAAAGCACTCCTCTCCTCCAAGTCAGTCGTCTCTGTTCCATGGCGGTACCAGTTCCCCTAAAGGAGATCTCTCCTGAACCTTCCGCGAGCCGGATGGGCTGAGGATGAAGCTCTGCTCGCCTAAGGAGAAGGCCGAAGGAGAGGTTTCCCCTTCCCCTCCCCACTCCTCCTCATCCTCAAAAGGAGGATAAAAGGAGAAGGGACAGAGACCGGAAGCAGCTCTCCAAAGTCCCCAAGAAGATGCAGCAGAGCCGAGATCCACTGCCTGTTGTGGGTAAAGAAGTGGAGGTGGAGGGTAGAGGTGCTTTGGCAACATTAGGCATAGATTTATCACTATGAGACATGATTAGAAACACAAATTTGCATGTGTACTTAACCACTTATCCTGTATTTGTATTGATTCCTGCATGAACCCTATGTCTCTCTCTCTTGTGTGTCAGGGCACTACGGCGGGGTATGGGGAGACAGCTCCTCCTCAGGGAAGCAACTGGAGGCAGGAGAGCTGGTGATAGACCGACTCATACAAGCATCTGTCAAAAAAAAAGAAGAGCAAGAAAAGCAAGAAGAAAAAGGAGAAAGAGAAGGACAGGGAGAAAGACAAAAGGCGGGAGAGAGAGAAGAAGCACAGCAAAGGATCAGGAGTGATGAAACTTTTGGAACGCTGCCTCTAGTCTGCCTTAGTCCTATTGGCAGAAAGATATTTACATTGGTTTCTTGAACAAAGTTACTTTCATTATGCATTCTAGACACATGCTCCTTGGATGCTTTCTCCAGGAGACCCATAGAAGCCACACCCATACCATGGCTCAGCCAATCACACTGCAGCTGGTGGAATGCCTATGCTACAGGGGCCCCCATCCCCTACTCCCATCCTTACTCACCATCATCAAAGTAATGAAGTAGCAATGATGGAGAAGAAGAGAGAGAGAGGGAGAAAAGCAGGAGAAAGAGAAGGTAAGAACCAAAACCAGATTGGTAATTTAGGCTTGTAGACAGTGTTTCTGCATTTGTACAGTGTAGAGATCAAATCAAATGTTATTGGTACATACACATATTTAGCAGATGTTATTGCGGGTGTAGCAAATGCTTTATTATATATTTTTATATATATATACACTGCTCAAAAAATAAAGGGAACACTTAAACAACACAATGTAACTCCAAGTCAATCACACTTCTGTGAAATCAAACTGTCCACTTAGGAAACAACACTGATTGACAATAAATGTCAGCATGCTAGTGTGCAAATGGAATAGACAACAGGTTGAAATTATAGGCAATTAGCAAGACACCCCCAATAATGGTCGTTCTGCAGGTGAGTACTACAGGACCACTTCTCAGTTCCTACTGCTTCCTGTCTGATGTTTTGGTCACTTTTGAACTGGTGGTGCTTTCACTCTGTGGTGGCATGAGACTGGAGTCTACAACCCACACAAGTGGCTCAGGTAGTCCAGCTCATCAGGATGGCACATCAATGCGAGGCTGTGGCAAGAAGGTTTGCTGTGTGTCTGTCAGCGTAGTGTCCAGAGCATGGAGGCGCTACAGGAGACAGGCCAGTACATCAGGAGACGTGGAGAGGCCGTAGGGAGGCAACAACCCACAGTAGGGACCGCTACCTCCGCCTTTGTGCAACGTGAGGGCACGAGGAGCACTGCCGAGAGCCCTGCAAAATGACCTCCGCAACACAAATGTGTGCATGTGTCTGCTCGAACGGTCGAAACACTCCTAATGAGGGTGGTTCAGGGCCCGACGTCCCGCAGGTGGGGGGTTGTGCTTCAGCCCAACACGTTGCAGGGACGTTTGGCATTTGCCAGAGAACACCAAGATTGGCAAATTCGCCACTGGTGCCCTGTGCTCTTCACAGATGAAAGCAGGTTCACACTGAGCACATGTGAGCAGGCGTGACAGAGTCTGGAGACGCCGTGGAGAACGTTCTGCTGCCTGCAACATCCTCCAGCACTGACTGGTTTGGCGGTGGTCAGTCATGGTGTGGTGGCAGATTTTCTTTGCTGACAGTCTCCAGCTCGGAGGAGGTAGCCTGACTGCCATTAGGTACCGAGGATGAGATCCTCAGACCCTTGAGGAGACCTATGCTAGTGCGGGTTTGGTCCTGGGTTCCTCTAATGAAGACAATGAACCAGAACCTCATTGGCTGGGAGTGTCAGCAAAGTTTCCTGCAGAGGGCAGATTGATGCTATGGACTGGCCCGCCCGTTCCCCAGACCTGAATCCAGATTGAGAACATCTGGGGGAATCGTGTCTTGCTCCATCCACCAACAAAAATGCCAAACAAGTTGCCAGACTGTCCAGGAGTTGGCGGATGCTTTAGTCCCAGGTCTGGGAAGAGATCCCCTCAGAGACCAATTCTCCTAATCAGGGAGTATGCCAAGGCGTTGTAGGGAGGTCATACAGGCACCTGGAGGCACACACACACACTACTGAGCCTCATTTTGACTTGTTTTAAGGACATTTCAAAGTTGGATCAGCCTGTAGTGTGGTTTTCCACTTTAATTTTGAGAATGACTCCAAATCCAGACCTCCATGGAGTTGATAAATTTGATTTCCATTGATAATTTTTGTGTGCTTTTGTTGTCAGCATTCAAACTATGAAAAGAAAAAAGTAGTTAATAAGATTATTTCATTCATTCAGATCTAGGATGTGTTGTTTAAGTGTTCCCTTTATCTTTTTGAGCAGTGTATATATATATATAATGTTGAAGTGGGAAGTTTTACATACACCTTAGCCAAATACATTTAAACTCAAGTTTTCCACAATTCCTGCCATTTTAATCCTAGTAAGAATTCCCTGTGTTGAGAGTCAGTTCGGATCTACTGCACATTTGCAGAATGTGAAATGTCAGAATAATAGTAGAGAGAATGAGTTATTTAAGGCTTTATTTATTATCCACATTCCCAAGTGGGTCAGAAGTTCACATACACTCAATTAGTATTTGGTAGCATTGCCTTACAAATTGTTTAAATTGGGTCAAGCGTTTCGGGTAGCCTTCACCCAAGTTGGGTGAATAATAAGTTGGGTGAATTTTGGCCCATTCACTCCTGACAGAGCTGGTGTAACTGAGTCGGGTTTGTAGGCCTCCTTGCTTTGCACCATAACTCTTTCAGTTCTGCCCACACATTTCTATAGGGTTGGGGTTAGGGACTTCGTGATGTGCCTCAAGTACCTTGACACCCCCTTTTTGTCCTTAAGCCATTTTGCCACAACTTTGGAAGTATGCTTGGGGGTCGTTTGTCCATTTGGAAGACCCATTTGCGACCAAGCTTTAACTTCCTGAATGATGTCTTGAGATATTACTTCCAATATATCCACATAATTTTCCCTTCCTCATGATACCATCTATTTTGTGAAGCGCACCAGTCCCTCCTGCAGCAAAGCACCCCCACAGCAGCTGCCACCGTGCTTCACGGTTTGGGATGGTGTTCTTCGAACTTCCAAGAACCCCCTTTTTCCTCCAAACAAAAAGATAGTCGTATATGGGCATAAATATTTTTGCAACTGTTCTCGACAAGAACACTTCTCCATAAAGTGCGATCTTTGTCCCCATATTGCGGTTGCAAACACGTAGTCTGTGGCTTTTTATGGCGGTTTTGGAGTAAGTGGCTTCTTCCCTTGCTGAGGCGGCCTTTCCAGGTTATCATCCGAAATAGGACTTGTTTCACTGGATATAGGTGCTCGTGCACCTGTTCCTCCAGCATCTTCACAAGGTCCTTTTGCTGTTGTTCTAGGTTGATTTGCACTTTTAGCACCCTAAGTACATTCATCTCTAGGAGACAGAGCGCGTCTCTCCTTCCTGAGCGGTATGACGGCTGCGTGGTCCCATGGTGTTTATACTTATGCGTGCTCTTGTTTGTACAGATAGATGTAAGTTGCCTTCAGAGCGTTTGGAAATTGCTCCCAAGGATGGACCAGACTTGTGGAGGTCTGATTCTTTTTCTGAGGTCTTGGCTGATTTCTTTTGATTTTCCCATGATGTCAACCAAAGAGGCACTGAGTTTGAAGATGCGCTTTGAAATACATCCACAGGTACACCTCAATTGACTCAAATGATGTCAATTAGCCTATCAAGTTTCTAAAGCCGTGACATAATTTTTCTGGAATTTTCCAAGCTGTTTAAAGGCACAGTCCATGGTGTATGTAAACTTCTGACCCACTGGAATTGTGATGCAGTGAATTATAAGTGAAATAATCTGTCTGCAAACAATTGTTGGAAAAATGACTTGTGTCATGCACAAAGTAGATGTCCTAAACAACTTGCCAAAACTATAGTTTGTTAACAAAGAAATTAAAAAATAAACTTCCGACAAAAAGTATTTGATCCCACACTGATTTTTGTACGTTTGCCCACTGACAAAAGAAATTATAAGTCTATAATTTTAATGGTAAAGTTTTATTTGAACAGTGAGAGACATAATAACAACAAAAAAATCCATAAAGCATGTCAAAAAATGTTATAAATTGATTTGCATTTTAATGAGGAAATAAGTATTTGAACCCCCTCTCAATCAGAAAGATTTCTGGCTCCCAGGTGTCTTTTATACAGGTAACGAGCTGAGATTAGGAGCACACTCTTAAAGGAGTCTCCTAATCTCAGTTTGTTAACTGCATATAAAAAGACTTTCCTGCTATCATAAGCAATCAATCAATCAGATTCCAAACTCTCCACCATGGCCAAGACCAAAGAGCTCTCCAAGGATGTCAGGGACAAGATTGTAGACCTACACAAAGGTTGGAATGGGCTACAAGACCAACGCCCAAGCAACTTGGTGAGAAGGTGACAACAGTTGGCAATTAGATTATTCGCAAATGGAAGAAACACAAAATAACTGTCAATCTCCCTCGGCCTGGGGCTCCATGCAAGATCTCACCTACCGTGGAGTTGCAATGATCCTTGAGAGCAGTGAGAATCAGCCCAGAACTACACAGGAGGATATTGTCAATGATCTCAAGGCTAGGACCATAGTCACCAAGAAAACAATTGGTAAGACACTACGCTGTGAGACTGAAATACTGCAGCCCCGCAAAAGGTCCCCTGCTCAAGAAAGCACACATATATAGGGCGTCTGAAGTTTGTTAATGAACATCTGAATGATTCAGAGGAGAACTGGGTGAAAGTGTTGTGGTCAGATGAGGCCAAAATCGAGCTCTTTGGCATCATCTCAACTCGCCGTGTTTGGAGGAGGGTACCTGTGACCCCAAGAACACCATCCCCCACCGTCAAACATGGAGGTGGAAACATTATGCTTTGGGGGTGGTTTTTTTTTTTTTTTTCATTATTTAGCAATTATCCAGATGCTAATTTACAGTTAGTGAGAGTGCATACATTTTCATACTGGCCCACCGTAAAAGTTAACCCACAACCCTGGTGCTGCAAATGCTCTACCAACTGAGCTACATGGGACCAGCTGTTGTGTCAACCTTACTCTCTTCACCTACAACAGAAATGTTATTATCAATGCTATATGAGTGAAGACTGAACAAAGATTTGTGTGCGTGACCACTAGACTAACTGCCTCTGCTCTCATCCTTACCCAGGGGATGGTGATGTGTAGGCAGTCTCTCTGTACTGCTGGATCCCATCGGGTGTGCCCTGGGACCCCTGACCTGCCTCACAGCACAGATATCCCCAGCCTGACCAATAGCAACGTCTTGGTAAATCACTGCCTTGCCATCTATCAGAAATGTTGTTCCTGAAAGGTTTAATCTCCCACTTGGGCTGTATAGAGTAATAATATGTGGCTGTAGTGACAGCACTTTGTGTGACAGCAAGTGTGTTGCATAAGGCCAGCCTGTAAAATGTCTCTCCTTCTTTATATGTCTCTTCAGTCCAACACCTTGGACAACATTGCCCATCATGCCTAAGCTGTGAAGACCACAGAAACATTCCTTTCCATCACTGAGTGTCCTCACCATGAAGTAAAACGTTGGGAGGAGAGTGCCCATTATAGAAGCCTGGCTTGGGATGCAGACTATTATTTATGCCCAAGGCATTGGGAAAATGGACATTAATAGTTTCAACATGTTTTTTTAAATGTATTTTTTAAATTTAGTTAGTTACTTTTCTTTTTCTTTTTACTGAAGCCTATTTATGACCACTCTTATCTTTCCCTCTGGCATGTCTTTGTGGTAGGTCTTCAGATGTGTTCTTGTGCGTGTGTGAATGTGTGAAGAAGTGTGTGTTTTCGTGTGTATACAGTATCTCAGAGGCTGGTTTTTACTCAAAAAGGACAAGCCGGGGCCCAAATCCACCATTGTTCCTCTTCCATCAACATACCATGAAAATAATATATTTGACAACTGCTGCATGTTTGTTTTACCAGTTAATTACATAATGACTTGCTCTTTTGTATATATGCTATTTTACTGTGTATTAAGGTTTAGATTTTGATTGTAGAATAGAAATTTGTATCACGGTAGAAAGTATTTCAGGCAACTGCAATCAAACTACTGTTGTGGTATTTGCAGCTTTTGAAGCACAAAGTGTAAGTGTACCACATTTTCATTAATACATTATTTCCTCTAGAGTATACAGTATGGAAATGTTGACAATAAAAATGAGAGTGTCAACATGCAGACTAAGCATAGCAGACTTATATGACTGGTATGTACCACCACCTTATTTCAACTACAGCTGTTGTTCTGACACCTACCCAAACCAATTTAATTAATAAGTGGGTTATATTTATTTTGCAGCACAACCGCGTTGGTGTATCAAATTAATTTATTTAAAAGTTTAGTTGGTTGACCTTTTGTTCCCATTTGTTGGTAATCGTTGGCGGTTCGCGTGTCCGCATGTTGAAGAGTTGAGTTCTTAGTGTACAGTTCTATTGTTAATAAAAAACCTACAACTGAAATGGCTATTTTTAAGTGAGTAAAGTTAATTGTAAATGAACTGCAGCAGGTGCTCTTGAAGAACTCTCAATGTCTCACCATTTATCTCAGGATCCTTGTCAGATTGAGGATGATATGCTATTCTCTCACAAAATACAGTAGAACTAGAACACTATTTCCGTGCTTCCACATGCCTCTATGCCCCACCCAGGAGGAATGCAAAACCTTCCCTAGTGACGTGCTTTGGGGTTTTTGGTGGCATTTGGAATAACCGAGAAGTAAAATCTAGCGTAAGGATTTAGTCAGCTCTGCGTGATTAACTTTGTGTTCATATGTGTTAGAAATTGAGAGAAAGTTTGGTGATACTGATGATTTGTCGCCACAGATGGTTTGTTTACATAGCAGGTTAAGTGAACTAACATAGCTGGTTAGGATAATTAACGTGTCAGGTTAGGGATAACTAACGCTAGCAGGCTAGGAGTGAAATAATGTATGCAGGTTAGGAGAGTAGGTCACGGTTGCGCCTCGATCACACCGACAGTGTCACATTGCATTTTGGTACACGCATAAGTACATTCATTTCCGATAGAACGATGCGTTTGACTTTTAGCATTTGCGTTGAAGAGTCAGTTGCAGTGCATTCTGTGTGGTGCATACATTGGATTTATCGAACGTATGCGTCAAACTGTAGGGTAGACGGCCTTGACGAAACGGTTGAAGTGAACGTTGAACTTTTGTTGCACACATATCCAGATGATGCTACGTACCCTATTGCGCTAAAACTCTGTTGGTGTGATCAGTCGTTAGGAAAAGGGCTCGTTACAACGCTACGTTGACAACAGTAGTCCCCGACTCGAGCCACTGGATGGAGCTGTAGCCTACCCATCTAGCCAGCAACGGTTGAAACGTAAACAAACCAGTTTGTGGCGACCAATGACTATGTATATATGAAAAGTGGCGTACAAATAATCAGTATCGAAATTTTACACCGGGTCTTCAACTGTTCTTGCCCAGGTACCCCCTCCCAGGCAAACCGGCGTTCCAGGGACCCCATCCTACATTAGACCCCAAAAAAGATCATGTCTTGTCTTATCATCAGGTGAATGATGGCAAGGAGAAGTAATCAACATTTTAAAATGAATAGATTTGGTTAATCGTTTTTCATTATTTTGACATCCCCATGTAATCTGGAAGAGGAAGTGTAAACTCTAGCATAGCCTATTAGCTGGTAAGGTAACTCCAAACACGTTTTCGTTAAGAGCAGCTGTTTAACTGGTTAAACAAAGGTTAGCCATGTGTTGTCAAACATTTATGTCCAAATCAAAAAAGCTTACCAGAAGCCAGCGGCACTTCCACACTGGTAGCCTATTTGCAGGTGCTTTTTCAAGGCCTATGTCAGACACTCCAGTGAGTGTAATACCAAAGACTGTGTAATTTTGTATCTTCTTTACCTGCACTGTTGGAGCTTAAGAATTTCACTGTACCCTGCAATTACATCTGCAACCCTGTCATTGTGATTCATAAACTAATCTAATATTCTGTTGTTGCTAGCAATATTCATAAAAACATTTCAATACAAATATTTATATTTTCGCGGATCCCTGCAGTATCACGTACCTCCGGTTGTATCCCATGACATAATATAATGCACATCCCTTCAGTTCTGGCAGATTCTCGGTCTACACACAGAATCTGCCTGCCCACGGGAGATTAGATTTTTGGAAGTTTGAGCAAGTATGCCTTGACCATATTGATTCTAATGTTGTTGGCATTTGAAGAAGTCAGCCTACTTGACTTTTTTTTTGTCACTGCATCAAAATACCCTACAAAAACTATTGAAGAGCATTGACTGTACGGCTACGCCCTGACGACTGCAGAAGCACACGGCACAGATCGATCCCTCTTCTAGTGAGTCAGGAAGTAGGAACGAGGAAGTTGACTAGGGTGCATACTAAATAGGGCAATAATATCTGGCAATATCGCACAAGCAAGAGATGGCATCAGGTCCGCCACAAACAGGTACATGTAGCCTACCAATTATTCACGCAGGTTTCAGGAAGTGTAGGCTTTGACTTCGCGTTTGTTTATGACTGCTTCATACTCGCTTGTGCACTGTTAACTCTCCACAAACGCACTTTACGACCTGTCCGTTTTTAGAACGTGAGGGAGGTCTCCGCATTACGCTTGAGCGGATGTCTGTCTTTTGGAATTAGATGACACGTGTTTACATTGTATGCTACATTTTATAGCTCAGGGTTTCCCAAACTCGGTCATGGGGCACGTTTTGGGTTTTTGCACAGATTATTCAAATAATCAAAGCTTGATGATGTGATGGTTATTTCTCCCGAGTGGCGCAGCGGTTGTATCGGCTTCGCAGTGCTAGAGAGCGGTCACTACAGACCGGGTTCCGATCCCGGGCTGTATCACAATCGGCCGAGATCGGAGTCCCTAGGGAGGCGCACAATTGGCCCAGCGTCGTCCGGGTTAGGGGAGGGTTTGTCCGGGGTAGGCCTTCATTGTAAATAAGAATTTGTTCTTAACTGACTTGCCTAGTTAAAGGTTAAATGATAGGGCAAAAAACAAAACGCGCACCCAGGGGGTTTCGTGATTGAGTTGATTCTATGATTATTTATTTTTTTGTCTCACAGGAAAATATGTACAATGCCTCCATTGTTACAATATATATTTTGGCAGAACTTTCAGAGATACAAATGGCATTGCTTATTGAACAGTACTAATGTAAACGGAAAAAGAAAGCAGAGATCAGATGACAGAAGCTTGTGATGTGTGCAGGCTACTGAATCCTCCCTTTCTAAGAACACTCCCTCCATCTCCTCGCCTTGTCCCAATGCAGAGCTGAGGCTGGTTCTGCTGGGCCGGACAAGAGCAGGACAGGGTGCAGCTGGAAACACCATACTGGGCCGCCAGGCTTTCCTTACCCAGACTGCCAGTGAGCCAGCTGTCACTCAGGAATGTGAGAAGCACAGAGGAACCGTTGCAGGGAGATGGGTAAGATACTTTGTTAATTCTTTAAAAAGGACAGTAGCCTACACACTGATCAAATTACTTAAATGTCAACAAGAGGTTCTAACCTCACACACTCTGTTTTTGCGTGCAGGTAACAGTGGTAGTCGCCCAAGACTGGTTCTGCTCAGAGCGCCCCCCGGAGGAGGTGAGGCACCATGTCTCCTCTTGCGTGGCCCTGTCGGCCCCAGGGCCTCATGCCTTCCTGCTGTGTGTCCCTGTGGACCGGCCGGCTGACATGGAGCTGCGGGCCCTGGAGTCCCTGGAGAAGGTCTTTGGCTCCACTGCAGTCAGTGGACACACCCTGGTCCTCTTCACCCACACAGACCAGATGGTTCTGGGACAACAGCTGGGACGAGTGCATCGCCACCAGACGCAAAGACCTACTGGAGCTGGTGGTGATGTGTGGAGACCGCTATCACTCTCTGGAGAGGAGGTGTAGAGGAGAGAGAGATGACAGAGGAAGAGTGTGGAAGAGCTGCTGGAGAAGGTTGAACAGACTGTAAAAGTGAGTGGAGTGGAGTTCTACAGCGCTGCCCCTCTACCAGGAGGCTGAGGCCAGGGTGAGAGAGAAGCAGGCAGAGATAGTGGGCAGAGAAGAGAGGGAGGTGGGAGGGGAGAGGAGCTAAGATAGGTGCCCTCCTCAGCCTCACCTCCAGAGCAAGAGATAGACGATGAAGAGATGGCAAGAGTTAGGGAGGAGGCAGAGCGGAGTGTGCACAACCTGAACATAGACACCGACGGTATCACCTCTCTTTCTCCTGCCTCCCCCTCTCCTTCCTTTCTCTCGTCCCCTGTGGCAGGGGTTGACAGGGTGGCTGAGGAGGCTGCCCAAGATGCTGAGGATGGAGTCTCTGCTGGGGGGCTTTCGTTGGCCTGTTTGTAGGTGGGCCCGTTGGGCGGATGCTGGGGGCCACTGTGGCTCAGTGAGCCACTGAAGTGGGGAGAAGGAAGACCCTGAAGACCGGAGAAAACAAATAGTGTCAATGGGATACATATCTCCCAGTTATTAACCTTAAGGGTCATTTCACAATTGTTCAACTTCATATTCACCATCTCCAGCACCACGCCAACATCAACATATGTGAAAATGAGCTGGCTTCTATGTTTGTAGTAAAAGACAGCCCGAAAGATACGTTTTTCCAATGACATCATCAACCAATTAGTAGATAATACCAGCTCATAATTAGTCAAAATCACACGATGCACACCGCTGATGTCATTGGAAAAACCTATCTTTCTTACTGCGAAACATAGAAACGCACCATTTTCATGTTGTGTTGTAAGTGGTGCTGGAGATTGAATATTAAGATAGAAACATTGTGAAGTTTCCCCTTGTCATTTCTCTGCACTTATGTTTTATTTCGTCAATTGGCTTGTATTTGACCAACGTAAAGTCCTCACAATACTTGTTATAATGATATTTGTTGTTTCACTGCTGGCATGCCCTATTTTGACTGGTCATATTTTCCAAAACCAAGTATATATAGAAGGGGTATGGTAGGGCCAACTAAGGACTTCAAATAGAGGGGAAGTTACATACATGATCCACTTGGTGGAGACATTGACCAAAACATTGAAGTTGAACATAAAATATTTGAGCTCAACTGAAAACAAATACCTTACTGCTAACTAAAGTAAATAAAATACAATTTCTAAGGCAATTTGTTGTGTCCTGTATATGTCACACAGTTTATACTTTTAAAGCACACAATTACACATTTCCCTCAGACTGAATTTTGTCATTTATTTGCTAAAAATTTCAAGCACTATATCAGGAGTTGAGCATAGGTTACTTAGAAAAAAGATCTTCACATGATACATGATAGACAACGGAGACCTCAACTATAGACGGACCATCTGCAGCAGTGTGTGTTAGCTGATGACAATTGCTAGAGCTTGTAGAGGGAGTTAATAATAGATAGTGGTGATGAGTGTGGAGTCCTAAGTGAAAGTGCCTCTGACTTTGGAAAACACTGACGCACTGCTCTCAAGCTTTCTCTCTTTTCTCCTTATGCAAGGGCAGGTTATGGTTTTGACATTGATGTAATTGATACTCTGTTAAAGTTCAGACCTCAGTCAAAAACCCATCTTTACATCTCTAACTTTCTCCTCGCTCTCTCTCTAAGCTGACGGAGACTCTGCCTGTGGAACAGCTGAGGCGTTTCCAAATGTGCCGGTGGTCCCCGCCGGGGGGTAAGAGGAGAGAGAGAGAATTAGTCCAGCTCTCATGTTTCCCAAAAGAGGGGGAGGAAGGAACGAGAAAGAGAGAGTGGGAGAGAGCGAAAGAGGAGAGAGTGAATATGTGTGAGCAAGAGAGGAGAGAGAGAGAACATGCTCAGGGATTACATCTGTCTTCCAGATGTGGCCTCCACAGTTGTCTGAAACAGGAAAAATAACGTTTAAAGTGAAAGGAAAATTTGTAGCTAAACAGTTTTTTGTTGTTAAGGATTACACATACAGTACAGTACAGACTACAGTATAGCGGTCTACAGTGAACCAGGGTATGTTGCCGCGGTTAATTTCTTATGAAACTGCAATGAAATGAGTGGTGCACCCGTCCACTAGACCTTATGAAGATAATGCATATAAAAAAGAACACCTGTCCAAATATTGTTCTGTCTTATTGGATATGCATCAGTGAGAGGACAGAGTGAGTGATGATAGAGTGAGGGAGATATACAAAGAATAAGAAGGGATGAGAGAGGGGTGTAAAGTAGTGAGATGGATTTCCATAGGCAGACACTGTGAGTAGAGGCAACCATGCCGTCAGGCCTAAATCAGAGGGAGGCTGTATCTCTTCTGTGTAGACAGTTGTGGCCCAGGGTTGGTCCTCAGAGGGTGAAACCTCGTCAGGACGACAAAGAATGCAGAGTTGATTTGTACCTGTATGCATAACCAACGCCAAAAATCTGAACAAACAGCTCATTGAAACACTAGTGACCCATCATTAACACAAGGGCTGTAACTTCTGAAGCTCTCCCTCAGAGCAAAAATGTTGTTCTAAGGACCTTGTGGTCCCCCATTGAAGTGGGGGCAGTTCGCTGTGATTCGTGGACACCACACATTTTTTTTGTTATCATCATGCAAACCAAAGGAAAATAAACAGGATTACACACTTTTTCCTCCACCGCACACAAGCGTGTCTCCCTTTACTAGCCAACACAGCACTCACCGTAAAATGCTCAAAAATATCAACATGGTCAGGACTGATTAAAAACCACAGTATACCCTCTAATACACATCAAACACTGCATAGTCTCTTTGTGGTTTGTTGGAGAAGAACATCTGAATGAAAATACAGTAGGCTACAAAGGCATTGTGGAAATTGAAGTTGGCTAAATTAATCTGGACCATATAAAAATAGACTGTTTTATCCCTGGAGGTAATCACAGAGGAAATAACAAATACTACACATGTGCCAACCAGAATTTACAAAAATACGTTTTGAGAAAGGTAGACAGAAACTTTTATTAAACATGTGGGCTAATAATGTGGTGATATGGTGTGTCTAGATATTAGAAAGGCCTTTTGATGATGGCTAGCCTACTGGGTGGGTAGCAAGTGGTATGCCAACTTGGAAATTCAAGGTTGCTTGTTACTTTGCATCCTAGAATTTTTGCTTTGCATATAGCGAGGCGTACTGTAATAATTATATCACAGCCCATGCTGTTCCCCTTCCAACAGAGCAAGGCCTAAAATGTTAGGTCCAGCGGCCTGCCTGCCTGCTCTCCTGCGCTCCTCACCAAGTGTTCTCCCGTCACAGGCTCTTGGAGTCCACTCATCTTTTCCCTATTAGTGCTGTTTTCATGTTCCTCCCTGTAGCGTGGCGTGTGTGTGTCTGCAATTGTTTGCGAAGCACTGTGAGGAGCTAACATTTGCCCTGTCCGCGTGTGGGTTAAGTGCAACAACTCATAGCGGAGATGAAAGCTTCGGCCAAGTTAGAAATAATAATGCAAGGGAAGATGTGTCCATTGTAACGGCAACATTTGGGGTTTGAAGCTGTTTATGGCTGGCTGGCGAATATTAAAGTAGTTGACGTTGAATGGTAGTGTTTTGTTTGCTTCATGCGGATATGTCGTGCTCAACACACGATGCATGATTTACTATTGCTTTTGAGCATTTTTGACAGTCAACATAGAACTTCAAAATTAATCTGTTTATTTCAGTTATCCAGACTATTTGACATTGCTATGATTGGTAAAGCATGCAATACATATTATGTAGCTATAAACAACATTTATTATAATGCACAACTGAAATCAAGGACAGCACTAATTTCCTTAGAGGAGTACAATTACTGCATGCTTTCACGCAACCATCAAGGTAAGTGTCAGGACAAAGAGGAAGAGACCACAGCCAACATCACTGTATGCTACAATACAGTATACAGCATCTGCCGAGGTTAGGGGAGCTAGCACTGATCCAGTGGTGACGGATACACACATAACACACAGCCAGCCTCCATCGTTTAGCTGGACTGATGTTTAGGATGGGAGAGACTGGGTGGAAGTGGACTGGTGCAGCCAGCCAATATGGAGTCACCTTTCATCCCCTCACACATAGCTGGCCTGCCTGGACCCGAAGCTAGATGTGGAGAGGAAGCTAGCGGAGAGGGACGGAGATGGGAGATTGAGAGAGAAGATGTGGAGAGTAGCGAAGAGAAATAAAGACAGAGAGAATTAGGAAGATTGATGTTGTTGTGTGGTCTAGTGTTTTATGCTCTTTCTTCCCTCTCAAAAGTAATCCCAAAAATGTCTGTGTATCTGAGTCGAGAAACGAGAGAGAGAGAGAGTAGAGAGAGAGAGAGAGAGAGAGAGAGAGATGAGTCAGAGAGAGTAGAGAGAGAAAAAGTCCCCTAAGGAGTGAGAAAAGAGTCCTAGTGCTGGTCCTGGGGCTCTGTTCAAACACAAACATACCCCACCAGAGCCCCAGGACAGTAACAGAATTAGACCCAACCAAATCATGAGAAAACAAAAAGATAATTACCTGACAATTGGAAAGAATTAACAAAAAACAGAGCAAACTAGAATGCTATTTGGCCCTAAACAGAGTACACAAGCGGCGAGAATACCTGACCACTGTGGCTCACCCCAAAATTAAGGAAAGATTTTGACTATGTACAGACTCAGTGAGCATAGCCTTGCTATTGAGAAAGGTCGCTGTAGGCAGACCTGGCTCTCAAGAGAAGACAGGCTATGTGCACACTGCCCACAAAATGAGGTGGAAACTGAGCTGCAATTCTTAACCTCCTGCCAAATGTATGACCATATTAGAAACACATATTTCCCTCAGATTACAC
Organism: Coregonus clupeaformis; assembly: GCF_020615455.1. NCBI lineage: Eukaryota > Metazoa > Chordata > Actinopteri > Salmoniformes > Salmonidae > Coregonus > Coregonus clupeaformis. Next base: position 27,274,431 of record NC_059214.1, on the reverse strand, counting down.
AGACCCACAAAGTATCTCAAAAACAAATCCAGTTTTGATAAACTACCATATCTATTGGGTGAAATACCACAGTGTAAAAATCACAGCAGCAAGATTTGTGACCTGCTTGCCACAAGAAAAGGGCAACCAGTGAAGGAATAAACACCATTGTAAATACAAACCATATTTATGTTTATTTATTTACTTTAACTATTTGCACATCGTTTACAACACTGTATATAGACATAATATGTCATTTGAAATGTCTTTATTTATTTTTGAACTTTTGCGTGTAATGTTTACTGTTTATTTTTTATTGTTTATTTCACTTTTGTTTAGTATCTATTTCACTTGCTTTGGCAATGTAAACAGATGTTTCCCATGCAAATAAAGCCCTTGAATTGAATTGAGAGAGAGAGAGAGAGAGAGAGAGAGAGAGAGAGAGAGAGAGAGAGAGAGAGATGAGGGAGAGAGGGAGAGAGAGAGAGAGAGAGAGAGAGAGGGGAAAAAAAAAAAGTCTGCATCTCTGTCAGGAGGAGTGTACAGGTATTTGGGCCTAGTGTGAGATGTTTTATGTGTGTGAGACGGTACCACGGGAGGGAAGAGGGGTGTGGATGGACAAGAGGAAATTACATAAGGAGGAGGAGGAGGAGGAGGAGGAGGAGGCAGAACTGAACCATCTTAAAAAGACACACGTCCAGGCCAAATTTCCAAACAGCTTTGTAAAGTTTTAAAAAGAGTTATCTGTGTTGGCCGGTGAAAGTTTGAGAAGTTGGGATAAAGGGCTGGGAGGGCTGGGTAGTTGTTTGTGTGACAGTTCTTAAGGGTTTGTGGTTCTACACCACACCTCCTACAAAAGCCAGTTCTTGAGAACTTATAGGAGGAGGGGGCCTAACTCAGGACTAATGATGACTCACTACAGGCTGTGGGTACTGGATAAAGACTGAGCTGTGCCATAATTGATGAATAGTGTGGTCCCACACCCCTAACTGACATGCATGCCGTTGGCTGTAAGTGGGTGCGGTGAGCTAGATTGCTTCTGAAGCTGGGGCCATGGGCTGTGTTTGAACCATCACTTGGAACCCTGCTCTCTGTAATGGACACCAATCTGTGGTTTTGATCAGGGCTCCGGCAAGTCAGCACAAGCACACACTTTCTCCAACTGTATTACTTTAGGGCTTGAGGAGGTAGTGAGTATTATTTCTGCTGTACTGGTTTTATTCAAGGCAGATCTGACCCCAGCCTCTCTTCTCCAGTTCAAAACTCATTGGATCGTCTAGTAATCCTGTGCCATGAATGCACA